>NC_069500.1:998211305-998511305 GCF_027579735.1 Bombina bombina | reverse complement strand
TATAGGAGAAATAGAAGCGTTTTTTTATGGCCCCAATCTGATAACCTGTGGAGCTAGATAGGTAGTTGCAGACTGTGGACAGATATTCTTAATAACATATTATAAGCTATCTTAATAGCATGACCTACTCATAACATAATCATATACACTTCCCAGGCTAATATTTTCTAATTTCAACACTAGCTTAGGGGGGTTCTCCGTATTCTGGACCTGATGCCCTTCCCAGGGGAAAAGAGTTAGGGAGAAAGAAGGAGAGAGAAAAAAAAGGGGGGGGGGAGGGGGACCTACCAACCCAACAGATTTTTTTGTAGCTTCTACTATTAGTTGTGTCTTTTCTAATAAATCACGGGCTAGTCTATCTAATGGAGGTATATTGTAGGGCATTCAATTGTTCCCAAATTTCAAAGTGGAGGTCTGGATTTCCCCTATTAAGGAATAAGCTTTCCTCCATGGATTTAATATAATCAAGAATTTCTCTAATGTTGGAGCTGTCTTCTGTTTCCAGTGTCTAGATAGGGATAGTTTAACTACCATCATAATGTATATAAACAAATATTTCTTAGGCTTAGACATCTTTGGGAGATTTAAGTGAAGGAGAAATTGGTCTGGGCTAAAACTAGTGGGGATGTCCAATTTTGTTTCAAAGGGTTGCTATCTTTAGCCTAAGGCTACTTATTATAGGGCATTTCCACCAAATGTGAAGGTCCATACCCATTGCCCCACAGTCCCTCCAAAATGTATGAGAATGAGTCCTAGAGACCCTGTGTAGCCTGGTAGGGGGTCCAGTATCAATGAGTTAACACTTTAAAATACAGTGTATCACATTTTTGTTAGTATTAATGGCTATGCTCCATTGTTTGGTATCTATTTCCCTCCCGAGATCTCTTTTCCATGCCAGTAAGTTGTGAGTCTTTTGTAAGCTTGGGCAGTCTAATAGACATTGGTAGTTTGCTTGCCAATGGCCTCCCAGATAGAGAGCAGTCTCAGGCTATCTTTGAAGAAACCCCAACTGTATAGGAGCGCCTTAAAACGAAGGACTTCAAACTTAAAGGAACACTGAACCCACATTTTTTCATTCGTGATTCAGATAGAGCATGCAATTTTAAGCAACTTTCTAATTTACTCCTATTATCACATTTTCTTCATTCTCTTGGTATCTTTATTTGAAATGCAAGAATGTAAGTTTAGATGCCGGCACATTTTTGGTGAACAACCTGGGTTGTTCTTGCTGATTGGTGGATAAATTCATCCACCAACGAATAAGTTTTTTTAGGGTCCTGAACCAAACAAATAGCTTAGATGCCTTCTTTTTCAAATAAACATAGCAAGAGAGCAAAGAAAAATTGATAATAGGAGTAAATTAAAAAGTTGCTTAAAATTGCATGCTCTATCTGAATCATAAAAGAAAAAAATTGGGTTCAGTGTCCCTTTAAGCCTGGGGTGAATATTGAAAGTATTCAACATCTCGGGGTAAGAAAGCCAAACAGATCCTCTATGTAAATATGAGATCAGGGTACAGTTTACATTTTCCCAATCCTTCGGGTTAGATTCCGGGAGGCCCACTAAAAGTCCTCTAAGGCCATGAATTGGTGAGGGGTGGGGTGCAATCAATTGAAAGGGACGTAAGTTGTGCCAATAATCAAGGCAGTCATTAATAATTGTGTTGATAATGAACAAAGAGTGGATACAATGTTTTGGGATCCAGATCAGGTCTTTGAGGTAGGTGTCATGTAGGAATGAAGCTTGATCTATATCATACTACCTGGGCCTTTCTTTCTAGGTTAATCAAGCAGAGATATGGGATAGCATGGCTGCTTCATAGTATAGCCTTATTTTCGGAAGAAATATTTTATGATTCTTCTCAATAATCCAGTTGTAAGTGTTTAATACCGTCTTGGCACCATTGAAAGGTGTAGCGGGCACGTAAGCTCTGAATTTGGTTTTCAGTGAAATTAATAGGGTAAACCTCTGTTTTCTCTACATTTAATTTATAGTGTGAGAGGATAACAAAGTAATGGAATAGGTCAAATAGGGCAGGGAGAGATTTATCTGGGTCAGTGATGAATATTGTGGGGGTATAGAGCCCTGACAGCTCTTTGAAAACCCTCCGGAATCCCAAAGGCTTCCATGGCCGCGTATATGTAGTCCCACCTCACTCTGTAGAACACATTTTCTGCATCAAAGGACAGAGTGAGGAGGGGAGAGCCGGACTTAGTAGTTTCAGAAAAGATGTTCAAAAGATGCCTGGTACTGTTAGTTCCTTGACGTCGAAGCACAAAACCGTCTTGGTCTCCATGTATCACCGAGGGTAGTAGAGGGCCTAGTCGAATGGCTAATATCTTGGCAAATAATTTGACATCCGTATTTATAAGTGATATAGGTATATAACTCTGGCATAATTGGGGGTCCTTCCTCTCCTTTGGCAGTGTCAAGATAGTGGCCTCTAAGTACTCTTGTGGGAATTTGCCAGTTTTGAAGGCCCTGGCAAATACCCTCTGGAGGTAGGGAATTAAGACAACTGAAAAGGTCTTATAGAAGAATGGGGCAAAGCTGTTGGGACCTGGAGCTTTATGTATTGTAAGAGAGTTGATTGCTGTATGGAGTTCAGCATAAGATACCGGGTCCCTGAGACTCTCTAGCTTTTCTACATCAATCTTTGGGAGGTCGAACGAGGATAAGAACTGGGCTATCTTTGGAGGGTCTGCCATTGGGTCTGTATTGTGGGAGATGATGTTGTATAAGAAGGTATAATAATAGTTCCTTAAATCTTTCCCTATGTCTTTAGGGGAATAAATCGATTTGTCTTCTACTTTAAGTTTTTGTATCCTATTCTGTTTAGTACTAGCCCTAAGCTTATTAGCTAAAAATCTATCTGCTCTGTTACCTTGATAATAGAAAGTCCGTTTTAGTCATAGTATGTTTTCTTGCACTCTTTGAGTCTCTTTATTAGTTATTTCTGATCTAAATGAACTTATTTTATTCACTAGTACCACTGTCGGGTACTAGTGAATAAAATATGACTGCCTTGATAAATAATCAAGGCAGTCATTAATAATTGTGTTGATAATGAACAAAGAGTGGATACAATGTTTTGGGATCCAGATCAGGTCTTTGAGGTAGGTGTCATGTAGGAATGAAGCTTGATCTATGTCATACCACCTGGGCCTCTCTTTCGAGGTTGATCAAGCAGAGATATGGGATAGCATGGCTGCTTCATAGTATAGTCTTATTTTCGGGAGAAACATTTTATGATTTTTCTCAATAATCCAGTTGTAATCTTGGGAAAGTGCAACACCTAAGTGTTTAATACCGTTTTGGCACCATTGAAAGGTGTAGCGGGCACGTAAGCTCTGAATTTGGTTTTCAGTGAAATTAATAGGGTAAACCTCTGTTTTCTCTACATTTAATTTATAGTGTGAGAGGATGACAAAGTAATGGAATAGGTCAAATAGGGCAGGGAGAGATTTATCTGGGTCCGTGATGAATATTGTGGGGGTATAGAGCCCTGACAGCTCTTTGAAAACCCTCCGGAAGCCCAAAGGCTTCCATGGCCATGTACATGTAGTCCCACCTCACTCTGTAGAACACATTTTCTGCATCAAAGGACAGAGTGAGGAGGGGAGAGACAGACTTAGTAGTTTCAGAAAAGATGTTCAAAAGACGCCTGCTACTGTTAGTTCCTTGATGTCGAAGCATAAAACCGACTTGGTCTCCATGTATCACCGAGGGTAGTAGAGGGCCTAGTCGAATGGCTAATATCTTGGCAAATAATTTGACATCCGTATTGATAAGTCAATAACTCTGGCATAATTGGGGGTCCTTCCCCTCCTTTGGCAGTGTCAAGATAGTGGCCTCTAAGTACTCTTGTGGGAATTTGCCAGTTTTGAAGGCCCTGGCAAATACCCTCTGGAGGTAGGGAATTAAGACAACTGAAAAGGTCTTATAGAAGAATGGGGTAAAGCTGTTGGGACCTGGAGCTTTATGTATTGTAAGAGAGTTGATTGCTGTATGGAGTTCAGCATAAGATACCGGGTCCCTGAGACTCTCTAGCTTTTCTACATCTATCTTTGGGAGGTCGAACATGGATAAGAACTGGGCTATCTTTGGAGGGTCTGCCATTGGGTCTGTATTGTGGGAGATGATGTTGTATAAGAAGGTAAAATAATAGTTCCTTAAATCTTTCCCTATGTCTTTAGGGGAATAAATCGATTTGTCTTCTACTTTAAGTTTTTGTATCCTATTCTGTTTAGTCCTAGCCCAAAGCTAGTATGTTTTCTTGCACTCTTTGAGTCTCTTTATTAGTTATTTATGATCTTAATGAACTTATTTTATTCACTAGTACTGCTGTCGGGTTAGTCTCATTCTCTGTTTCTATGGTTAGGAGTGTGCCAAACAATTGGGCCAAAGCTGCGCTACTTTTCTTCTTGAGACGTGCAGCCCTTTTCAATAGAGTTCCTCTAATATACGCCTTCATCGAGGCCTATAGCGTTTCTGTCAGGGTTTTTTCCCTGCTTTGTTTGCCTTGTGCTGCTGGCAGCCATTTTACTTACCTCTCTTGTTGACTCTGGTGCATAGTGTGCGATGCTGCTCATTTCCTGCACGCCTTTTTATGGCCAGACTGGTGTACATCATCCGTGTGAGACAGGTTGCAGTCTCAGAATTGTGATGTCATCACTTATTATTTAAAGGGCCTCTGTTCAGTATGCTTTGCCCTTGCGTTGTCTCAGACCAGTTTGTGAGTTCCAGTGTGTTACCTGGCTGTCTGACGTCCCTCCTGGTTCCTGATCCCTGGCTTGTTCCTGACTCTGTTCTCCTTGTTCCTGATTCCGGCTCATCTGACTACTCGCTTTGGCTCCTGACTCAGCTTGTCTGACTATTCACTTTGGCTCCTGACTCGGCTCGTCTGACTACCAGCTCTGGTTTTGATTCCTGGCTTGTTATTTGACTTGTGGACTTTTTATTATTTTTTGCTATTAATAAAGGTGCGATTATTTTTGCACTTCTCATCTCAGTCTGATTCCTGGCGCCCTGACAGTTTAATCTGGAACATTTCCAGTATTGTTAAGTAAAACAATATCCTGGATATCTTGAAGGGTCTGCGTTTTTCAAGTGTTGGCTATCAAACTATCCTGTAGGCGCCAGATTGGAGACCTCTCTATGGGGGGGGTAAGTTTAGAGTATAAATTCCATCTCATGGTCTGACCAAGGACAGACCAGCATATCTGATGCTACAACTCTATCTAGAGTCCACAAGTCACTAAAAATAACATACGGGAGTAGGAGTTATGAACTATGGAGGGGTATGAGTAGTCGCGTTGGTTATAATGTAAGCATCTCCATAAGTCAAACAGATTGTGGTGTATCTTAAGGGATTGTAGCTTTTTAGAGGAGGCTAGAGGATTAGAGTCAGGCATCTTACCATTTGGAGCTTGCTTGTCTATCGAGGGGTCCCACATTGCATTAAAATCACCACCAACTGGTAGCACGCCCCTTTGCAGTTTCTCAATGATAGGGAAAAGTTAATGGAAAAACCTAGAGTGGTTGTTATTGGGAGCATAGACATTAATTAGGGTACATAGAACGTAATTTAATTTGCATGCTACCACTAGGTATCTGCCTTCTAAATCTCTCTCAATGGTAATTGGTTCATATGCGACATTGCGTTTAACTAGGATGGCCACACCCCGCTTTTTTTAGAGTATGAGGCAGTAACACAGTGGGGAAACAATTTAGAGTGTGGCTGGAAGGGGAGAGGTTCTACCCAGTAGGTTTCCTGTATAAAGGCTTCATCTATATTTTGTTTATATAGTTGTCAAAACAGTAGACTTCTCTTAATGGGTGTATTTAAGCCCTGGACGTTAAGGGTGGCTAATTTAATTGTCATCTCTTATAGCTACATTGCGGATATATAAGACAAGTTGTGGGTATAGCAAAGTATTGTGGGTAGGAGAAGTAATGCTCGTGGGATATTCCTATATCAGCCCAAACGCGGCCAGTAGTCTTCTTAACCCAGCATCAAGTGGAATGATAGGAAATATCCCAGAACAGAGAGAGTTTGTAAAATGAGGTAAGCAGTACTCACAGTAGGCAGGTAGTCCTTGGCGCCAACAGGAAGACAATCCAGCAGTATAACAGTTCAGGGGTAAGCCAATAGAAGAACCAGGAACAGGCAGGAGTCAGCAACAAGAGGAAATCCAGCAGTATAACAGTTCAGGTGTAAACCAATAGAATGGTCAGGCAGAGTTCAGCAACAGTAAAGCAATCCAGCAGTTCAGGGGTTAAACAGGCAGAGTTGTCAGACAAGAAGAGTTCATCGACAGTAAAGCAATCCAGCAGTTCAGGGTTAAGGCAAACAGAGTAGTCAAACAGGCAGAGTTCGATAACAGTAAGTCAGCAGTAGATAAATAACACAACACCCAGGAGCACAATAAGAAACACCTATACTTGGGCAGAGTAGTAAAGAAAAGGAAGCACTTACAAAGGCGCAGATTGGCGCCAAGGAGAAACCACCGGTGCGATCCAGGCAGCATCCAGGAAGAGACAGCGAGTGGCGATGATGTCATTGCCACATGCTCACCTCCGCTGCATCCATGGCAACAGCCATAGCAACGGACGAGTGAGGGCGGCGTGACATGAGAAGGGAGAAAGAAAAAAAAAAGGAGGGAGCACCTCCATTTCAAAATCATTCAGTAGTACATGGGTAGTGGCAAGCGCAAAAGTGCACTGCCTATGTCACTCCTGGGCATCCAAAAATGGAAGGCACAAAAGTAAGTATAAAGATAGTTAAGAAATGGGGGGGTTGGAAACCAATTACTCATCGAGTGAGCTAATATCATTTCTCCCTGGTTGCAAAGGGATAGATTAAAGTATAAATTTAGAGTACAGGATTGACTGGAGGAGGCTGGTGGACCTTACATACTGCTTTTGGTATACTAACGATTACCTGAGGGTCTCAACCTGGAGAAACATAACATCATCCAACAAACATTTTAAAGTCACAAACTATTTTATCTTGTTTGGAGGGATCCTTTATATTTCCACCCCCCTCCAGGGACATACCCATAGAGGGCGGTAAAAGGAGAGGGTATTTGGCTAAGTTTACTAGGATGCAATATTTAGGAGGGGGATAGAAGCTAGGATGTAGCTAGGGTTCTTAGGCCCTCAGACTTAATGGTTAAGGTTAAAAGACTGGGGTTTAGCACCGTGAGATTCTGATGGGATAATTGTGTGTTTAGAAGAGGGAGTAAGACTCCTTGCTAGAGTGACATGTGAGCCCCTGGTAGTAGTGCTGCTTGCCGAGTTGTGCGTGCAGGCTCTGGCAAATCTACTCACTCAGGAGACCTCAGGTCGGATTTGGAGTCCTCCCTGACAGCTGCAGTTTCCACAAATCTCTGTGGAGCGATATGGAGATTCTTCTTAAAAAACAAAAGAAGAGCTCAACCACTCTAAGAGTAAAAGTATTTAATATATAAATCACAAAGCGCAAATAAAATCAAATATACAGAATAATAGAATAAAATAAGCTTTTAGTGTATATCACCACAAGTTGTCTGCTACAAGCCAAGCTAGTGTTTGCTTGTAAACCGCTTGATCCCTCCTGCAGTCTCACCATAAATGGAAAGCCCTTTGATCTCAGGGAAGCGGGGACACTCCAGGATGTTAGCATTTGTGTCAGCAGTAACTGTGGACTTGTTTAGGCTCCTTTATTGATTTATCAATGTCTGGCGGACATGATCCACTGTAGTGGATACTGTGGATTTGTTTAGGCAGCATACGCTGTCGGCATTTAACATTGAACAAGCAGTTCTGGTGAGCTGCTTGTGCAATGCCGCCCCCTGCAGATTTGCGGCCGCTAGCAGGGGGTGTCAATCAACCCGATCGTATACGATCGGGCATATTGCAGACCGCAGCCTCAGAGGAGGCGTATGATTTAAGAGTCAGCAGTCTTAAGACCGCTGCTTCTTAGCTCCTGTTTCTAGCGAGCCTGAAGGCTCATGCAGAAACAAGGAGATTAGGAGCCAGAATATCTGCAAACAGGATAGAGAAAAAGAAACACATGAAAATGCTAACAGGTTTCAGCTGAAGAAAGTTAAATTCCATAAAATAATCTTCTTACTTTGCTCCTGAGCTAGCAGCTCTAGTCTGTGCTTTAAAGGGATGTGAACCCCAATTTTTTCTTTCATGATTCAGATAGAGCATGCATTTTTTTTTAAATCTTTTTATTTAAAGTCCAATTCCATAGGTTACAGAGGAAAAAGAAAACAGAATATAAACACATGAAAAAGACAAAACTTCTTGACAATATGTGAAAAAAAATTCAGCATTTAGAACAAGAAAAAACAGGAATGGACAATTTTCCTGTCACATATAGAATATATACAGTTATCTAATCAAGAATAGACAAAAAAACGAACCAAAACAATACAAAACCAAAAACCAAGAGAAAAAAAAATCTTCTTTCTCTTCCCCTCCCCCCTCTTCCCCTGTTTGGGAGCAGCAGACTACCAAAGGCCCAGCCAAACCAGATCAGATAAGAGTTTCTAAAGGGATATATTAAGTGTTCAATTTCATTAGGGGGGGAAAGCTTTTATAAAGGCGGACCACTTGAGAAAGAACCTCCTTATGTCCTGATCATTATCCAAGTTAGTATTAAACTGTTCAAGGATACATTGTTTCCTTAGGCAGTTCTTGATTCCTAGTATACTAGGGGTAGCTCTTAAATTCTATTTTTTAAATATTAAGTATCTAGCGGCTAATATGGCCATATTGATGTTTGTTGTTGGTCTGCTTCTTCCCTGGGTTAAACCAAAGAAAAACTATACTTGTCGGTGATAGAGTCAGGAAGGGAGCATCCAATATCTTAATAAGATTGGATTGGATTATAAATGGATCTCAATTTTTTGATTTCAGGTGGAATTAAGCTGGGGTCGCAATGAACAAGTGCCAAGGGAGAGAGAGGATACGTTATACTTTTTTCGAGATCATTATTCAAAGCATAATCCCTAGAGAATATCCAGTCTGCTACTATACGTGCTAGGAAGACTTGATTATAAACCCTGAGATCAGGGAGGGCTAAGCCACCATGTTTCCTGGAGAGAGAAAGTTTGGAAAGTGAGATTCTAGACCGTCTATTTTGCCAGATAAACAATCTCAAAGCAGAGTTAAAAAGAGTAATATCGTTCATCTTTAAAAAACATGGGAGTGTTCTGGAGAATATAGAGCAGTTTAGGAAGGAGGATCATCTTATATACTGCTATGCACCCGGATAGGGAAAGAGGTAGATTGTGCCAATTTTTAAGAGTGTCTTTCATTTTATTTAGGATTGGGATAATGTTAAGAGAATACTAGGCGTCAGGATTAGGGGATATGATGATACCCAAATACCTGAATGAGTCTTGCACTATGCTAAAAGGGAGATTTGCAGGTGAGTCTTCCGTCTGCTTAATCCAAAGAAATTTGGATTTTGTGGTGTTAACCTTATACCCAGAGAAAGATCTGAACTGGTGTATGATTACAAGAAGCTTTGGTATATTTATATGGGTGTTAGACATATAAATGAGAATATCGTCGGCATAAAGCGCAATCTTCAGCTCCTTCTTACCTATCTTGATTCCTTGAAGTTGCTGCCTAATTAGTATAGCAAGAGGTTCAATAGAAATGTCTAAGAGAAGCGGGGAGACGGGGCACCCCTGCCTGGTTCCTCTCTGCAAGATTATATCACGAGACATGGAGCCGTTCACCAGCATTCTCATACAGGCCTTTTGATATAGATTACCAATTAATTTAATGAAATTACCTCTAAGACCAAACTGATATAAGGAAAATAGGAGATGGTCATAGTGCACTGAATCAAAAGCCTTTTCAGCGTCTATGGTGAGCATGCAATTTTAAGCAACTTTCTTATTTACTTCAATTATCAAATGTTCTTCGTTTTCTTGCTATCTATATTTGAAAAATTAGGAACGTAAGCTTGGGAGTCGGCCCATTTTTGGTTCAGACCTGGGTAGCACTTGCTGATTGGTGGCTAAATCCTAGCAGGTTTATGTGCACAATGTCCATTTAAAAAGCTAGTGATCTTGTTGACGGAGACTTCCGGGGGAGGAGACTGGGTGCAGGACCTGCTTAAGCGCTCGCTGTTTGCTACTCTCACACAAGCCACTGGCGATGAACTTTGCGCCGAAACCATGGTTCTGAGTGGCTGATAGTTAGAAGGAAACATCAACACTGGTACCTCCACAGTGCAAATACATCGCACTGTATTGAAGTGGCCTCTTCAGATGTCACAGGTCTGACTAAGCAATATACTCTAGGCTGAGAATAGAGGAATTTGTTCGTTCCTCCCCTCCCACCGGTGCTGCGTAAGGGGGTGGATAGGATGTTATTGAGCAATCCTGCAAGCTGATGGTCCTCGGTGAAGCTGACAAGACAAGAGGTGTATAGCTCCAGCCCTCTTCCCACTGGTGTTGCGTGTGGAGGTGCGGACAGCTTGACAGGCAAGAGCTATTTTACACCTTGGACATGAACGACTGTTAAACGCCCTGGACTCTTGGAAAGCACAGACCATCAAAACAGGTATCGGTTTTCAGTTAACAGAGAGGATACGCGGAACTTGAAGTCCTGGTATTTCCAGCATATTGAGCTGTGTTAAATAAGGCATTGTTTGATATTAAGGCATTACCACCCAGGTTCTGAGAAAACGCAGCTGTACAGCTCTCATAGTGTTAAAAAATTGAGAGTAAGATTATTGCTGGTATAAGGGGAAATAAAATAAAAGGCCCAAAAAAAAATCCCTGTTTTTTTTTTCTTTTTTTTTTTTCTCTCCCTGCTTATCATAAGATGCTTCAGTATAAGCTGAGAGGAGGGAGTGCTAAGGGCTGAAGAATCCCCTCTAAGGAGAATGCTACTTTTGTAGCTAAATTGTATCCTCTGACTCCCCTTCTATATAATGGATACAAGATGGTAGACCAAGAGAAAATGACTAATTGCTTTACTAACTGTTTGGGCCACTAACTTTTTTTGACATTGTGAACTGCTTACAATCTGTTTTATCTTGCTTTTCCATCTATACCTTCTGCAAAAAGAAATCAAAAGCTGAGAATACTGATTGATTTGCCTATGGAATTCAACTGCAATTAACTTTTTTTTCATCTGTTTAACCACTAAGTGATACAAAGGCACAACATCTAGGCTCCGGGGAATCTAGATTTTTTAGCCTTATCGGGAGAAAATTATATTGCTTTATTAACTGCATGTGCTACTAAAACATTGGAAGCTTTAAACTGCTTATTTTTCTGTTCCATCCTCTCGATTTTAAAACAAAAAAGCTAAAAGCTGAGAACATGTCCTGCTTTCTCTCAATGACTTCAGTATATTTGCAATGAATTTGTATTGTAATTGCAATAGTATTTATAATTAATCTCCTTTTTATTCTCAGCACATTTGCATACTAGCAAAATATAAAGACTCAGTAGGGGTTAAGAAGGGTAGTCCCAAACTGAGGGGAGAATCTATATAATTTTCTGATTCTTATCAAGTTTTTCCCTTTAACATGGCAAGATACTTAGGGGTATGATCAAAACAGGTTGATTTGATAGGGGTAATATTGTTAGGACCTCTGCTATAAAAACTGAACAGAGACTTATATACTGTATGAGCTCTGGCCACAAGATTAGGTCTCATATTGTTTATTCTGCTTATTTTTAGAATAATAGAGATCCTTGTTGGTCTGGGTGTGGGTTTATCTGCTGTTACCAGAGGTACTTGCTCTTAATGATTGTACGGGAGCCGTGGCCTGTTTATTTTCCATTTAGATATGTTTGTTTGAAAATATTTGGTCTTGAGAAGTTAAAAACTGAATCTGCTGTCCAATTCCTGCTAAATGCACTGGGTACTTGCTATTAACAAATGTACTGGAGCCATGACTTGTCTATTTTTTTCACTCAGATATGCTTGCTTGAATTTATTTGGTCTTGAAAAGTGATAAATTGAATCTGTTGTCCTAGTCTCTGCTAAATGCAATAATAGGTACTTGTTATGAACAAACATACTGGAGCCGCGATCTGTCTACTTTTCACTCAGATATGCTTGTCTGAATTTAGCTGGTCTTGAAAACTGAAATTGTTGTCCTAGCCCTTGCTAAATGCACCAGTAGGTACTTGTTATTAACAAAAGTATTGGAGCTGTAACTTATTTATTTTTTACTCAGATATGTTTGCATGAATTTATTTGGTCTGGAAAAGTTAAAAACTGAATCTGCTGTCCTCGTACATGCTAAATGCACTTGTTATTTAAGTATGCATAGTTATAAGTGTTGTAGGCATACATAATTAAAGGTAGATTAAAATAATTAACCACTCCAAAGTAAGACTAGGGCACAATTTAAAGGTCCTAGACAGGTCTTATATTTTAGCTGGGTGTTCATCCAGGAAGAATTAATATTGTTAGTTTACAGCTAAATTTAAGGCTAAGAATGTATATTTAATCATATCTGAAGGTTGTACTTAAATGGTTTACCTCTTATTGCTGGTCCTAAATTAAATTAAAAATTCACATATTTTTCTTCCATTAGCACACCCCTCACTTGAACACGTGTCCTTCCCCCCCCCCCCTTTTTTTGTTGTTGTTGTTGTTGTAATCTTAGGCTGGGGACCTTCACTCCCCATCTTTTTTCACGTATTTTCATCACATGGATACATTTCTTAACACACACCTTACAACCCCTTCTCCAGCAATGGCGACTAAACATAGAGAAAGGAAAAATAAGAATAACCTAGAGATTCAGGCCGATAGTCATCCACTTACCACTAACAATGTAATACCGTACACTCAAGCACTAGTAGCTAGCATCTCTGAGGCTGATACCTCCACAGTGCAAATACATCGCACTGTATTGAAGTGGCCTCTTCAGATGTCACAGGTCTGACTAAGCAATATACTCTAGGCTGAGAATAGAGGAATTTGTTCGTTCCTCCCCTCCCACCGGTGCTGCGTAAGGGGGTGGATAGGATGTTATTGAGCAATCCTGCAAGCTGATGGTCCTCGGTGAAGCTGACAAGACAAGAGGTGTATAGCTCCAGCCCTCTTCCCACTGGTGTTGCGTGTGGAGGTGCGGACAGCTTGACAGGCAAGAGCTATTTTACACCTTGGACATGAACGACTGTTAAACGCCCTGGACTCTTGGAAAGCACAGACCATCAAAACAGGTATCGGTTTTCAGTTAACAGAGAGGATACGCGGAACTTGAAGTCCTGGTATTTCCAGCATATTGAGCTGTGTTAAATAAGGCATTGTTTGATATTAAGGCATTACCACCCAGGTTCTGAGAAAACGCAGCTGTACAGCTCTCATAGTGTTAAAAAATTGAGAGTAAGATTATTGCTGGTATAAGGGGAAATAAAATAAAAGGCCCAAAAAAAAATCCCTGTTTTTTTTTCTTTTTTTTTTTTCTCTCCCTGCTTATCATAAGATGCTTCAGTATAAGCTGAGAGGAGGGAGTGCTAAGGGCTGAAGAATCCCCTCTAAGGAGAATGCTACTTTTGTAGCTAAATTGTATCCTCTGACTCCCCTTCTATATAATGGATACAAGATGGTAGACCAAGAGAAAATGACTAATTGCTTTACTAACTGTTTGGGCCACTAACTTTTTTTGACATTGTGAACTGCTTACAATCTGTTTTATCTTGCTTTTCCATCTATACCTTCTGCAAAAAGAAATCAAAAGCTGAGAATACTGATTGATTTGCCTATGGAATTCAACTGCAATTAACTTTTTTTTCATCTGTTTAACCACTAAGTGATACAAAGGCACAACATCTAGGCTCCGGGGAATCTAGATTTTTTAGCCTTATCGGGAGAAAATTATATTGCTTTATTAACTGCATGTGCTACTAAAACATTGGAAGCTTTAAACTGCTTATTTTTCTGTTCCATCCTCTCGATTTTAAAACAAAAAAGCTAAAAGCTGAGAACATGTCCTGCTTTCTCTCAATGACTTCAGTATATTTGCAATGAATTTGTATTGTAATTGCAATAGTATTTATAATTAATCTCCTTTTTATTCTCAGCACATTTGCATACTAGCAAAATATAAAGACTCAGTAGGGGTTAAGAAGGGTAGTCCCAAACTGAGGGGAGAATCTATATAATTTTCTGATTCTTATCAAGTTTTTCCCTTTAACATGGCAAGATACTTAGGGGTATGATCAAAACAGGTTGATTTGATAGGGGTAATATTGTTAGGACCTCTGCTATAAAAACTGAACAGAGACTTATATACTGTATGAGCTCTGGCCACAAGATTAGGTCTCATATTGTTTATTCTGCTTATTTTTAGAATAATAGAGATCCTTGTTGGTCTGGGTGTGGGTTTATCTGCTGTTACCAGAGGTACTTGCTCTTAATGATTGTACGGGAGCCGTGGCCTGTTTATTTTCCATTTAGATATGTTTGTTTGAAAATATTTGGTCTTGAGAAGTTAAAAACTGAATCTGCTGTCCAATTCCTGCTAAATGCACTGGGTACTTGCTATTAACAAATGTACTGGAGCCATGACTTGTCTATTTTTTTCACTCAGATATGCTTGCTTGAATTTATTTGGTCTTGAAAAGTGATAAATTGAATCTGTTGTCCTAGTCTCTGCTAAATGCAATAATAGGTACTTGTTATGAACAAACATACTGGAGCCGCGATCTGTCTACTTTTCACTCAGATATGCTTGTCTGAATTTAGCTGGTCTTGAAAACTGAAATTGTTGTCCTAGCCCTTGCTAAATGCACCAGTAGGTACTTGTTATTAACAAAAGTATTGGAGCTGTAACTTATTTATTTTTTACTCAGATATGTTTGCATGAATTTATTTGGTCTGGAAAAGTTAAAAACTGAATCTGCTGTCCTCGTACATGCTAAATGCACTTGTTATTTAAGTATGCATAGTTATAAGTGTTGTAGGCATACATAATTAAAGGTAGATTAAAATAATTAACCACTCCAAAGTAAGACTAGGGCACAATTTAAAGGTCCTAGACAGGTCTTATATTTTAGCTGGGTGTTCATCCAGGAAGAATTAATATTGTTAGTTTACAGCTAAATTTAAGGCTAAGAATGTATATTTAATCATATCTGAAGGTTGTACTTAAATGGTTTACCTCTTATTGCTGGTCCTAAATTAAATTAAAAATTCACATATTTTTCTTCCATTAGCACACCCCTCACTTGAACACGTGTCCTTCCCCCCCCCCCCCCTTTTTTTGTTGTTGTTGTTGTTGTAATCTTAGGCTGGGGACCTTCACTCCCCATCTTTTTTCACGTATTTTCATCACATGGATACATTTCTTAACACACACCTTACAACCCCTTCTCCAGCAATGGCGACTAAACATAGAGAAAGGAAAAATAAGAATAACCTAGAGATTCAGGCCGATAGTCATCCACTTACCACTAACAATGTAATACCGTACACTCAAGCACTAGTAGCTAGCATCTCTGAGGCTGATACCTCCACAGTGCAAATACATCGCACTGTATTGAAGTGGCCTCTTCAGATGTCACAGGTCTGACTAAGCAATATACTCTAGGCTGAGAATAGAGGAATTTGTTCGTTCCTCCCCTCCCACCGGTGCTGCGTAAGGGGGTGGATAGGATGTTATTGAGCAATCCTGCAAGCTGATGGTCCTCGGTGAAGCTGACAAGACAAGAGGTGTATAGCTCCAGCCCTCTTCCCACTGGTGTTGCGTGTGGAGGTGCGGACAGCTTGACAGGCAAGAGCTATTTTACACCTTGGACATGAACGACTGTTAAACGCCCTGGACTCTTGGAAAGCACAGACCATCAAAACAGGTATCGGTTTTCAGTTAACAGAGAGGATACGCGGAACTTGAAGTCCTGGTATTTCCAGCATATTGAGCTGTGTTAAATAAGGCATTGTTTGATATTAAGGCATTACCACCCAGGTTCTGAGAAAACGCAGCTGTACAGCTCTCATAGTGTTAAAAAATTGAGAGTAAGATTATTGCTGGTATAAGGGGAAATAAAATAAAAGGCCCAAAAAAAAATCCCTGTTTTTTTTTCTTTTTTTTTTTTCTCTCCCTGCTTATCATAAGATGCTTCAGTATAAGCTGAGAGGAGGGAGTGCTAAGGGCTGAAGAATCCCCTCTAAGGAGAATGCTACTTTTGTAGCTAAATTGTATCCTCTGACTCCCCTTCTATATAATGGATACAAGATGGTAGACCAAGAGAAAATGACTAATTGCTTTACTAGCTGTTTGGGCCACTAACTTTTTTTGACATTGTGAACTGCTTACAATCTGTTTTATCTTGCTTTTCCATCTATACCTTCTGCAAAAAGAAATCAAAAGCTGAGAATACTGATTGATTTGCCTATGGAATTCAACTGCAATTAACTTTTTTTTCATCTGTTTAACCACTAAGTGATACAAAGGCACAACATCTAGGCTCCGGGGAATCTAGATTTTTTAGCCTTATCGGGAGAAAATTATATTGCTTTATTAACTGCATGTGCTACTAAAACATTGGAAGCTTTAAACTGCTTATTTTTCTGTTCCATCCTCTCGATTTTAAAACAAAAAAGCTAAAAGCTGAGAACATGTCCTGCTTTCTCTCAATGACTTCAGTATATTTGCAATGAATTTGTATTGTAATTGCAATAGTATTTATAATTAATCTCCTTTTTATTCTCAGCACATTTGCATACTAGCAAAATATAAAGACTCAGTAGGGGTTAAGAAGGGTAGTCCCAAACTGAGGGGAGAATCTATATAATTTTCTGATTCTTATCAAGTTTTTCCCTTTAACATGGCAAGATACTTAGGGGTATGATCAAAACAGGTTGATTTGATAGGGGTAATATTGTTAGGACCTCTGCTATAAAAACTGAACAGAGACTTATATACTGTATGAGCTCTGGCCACAAGATTAGGTCTCATATTGTTTATTCTGCTTATTTTTAGAATAATAGAGATCCTTGTTGGTCTGGGTGTGGGTTTATCTGCTGTTACCAGAGGTACTTGCTCTTAATGATTGTACGGGAGCCGTGGCCTGTTTATTTTCCATTTAGATATGTTTGTTTGAAAATATTTGGTCTTGAGAAGTTAAAAACTGAATCTGCTGTCCAATTCCTGCTAAATGCACTGGGTACTTGCTATTAACAAATGTACTGGAGCCATGACTTGTCTATTTTTTTCACTCAGATATGCTTGCTTGAATTTATTTGGTCTTGAAAAGTGATAAATTGAATCTGTTGTCCTAGTCTCTGCTAAATGCAATAATAGGTACTTGTTATGAACAAACATACTGGAGCCGCGATCTGTCTACTTTTCACTCAGATATGCTTGTCTGAATTTAGCTGGTCTTGAAAACTGAAATTGTTGTCCTAGCCCTTGCTAAATGCACCAGTAGGTACTTGTTATTAACAAAAGTATTGGAGCTGTAACTTATTTATTTTTTACTCAGATATGTTTGCATGAATTTATTTGGTCTGGAAAAGTTAAAAACTGAATCTGCTGTCCTCGTACATGCTAAATGCACTTGTTATTTAAGTATGCATAGTTATAAGTGTTGTAGGCATACATAATTAAAGGTAGATTAAAATAATTAACCACTCCAAAGTAAGACTAGGGCACAATTTAAAGGTCCTAGACAGGTCTTATATTTTAGCTGGGTGTTCATCCAGGAAGAATTAATATTGTTAGTTTACAGCTAAATTTAAGGCTAAGAATGTATATTTAATCATATCTGAAGGTTGCACTTAAATGGTTTACCTCTTATTGCTGGTCCTAAATTAAATTAAAAATTCACATATTTTTCTTCCATTAGCACACCCCTCACTTGAACACGTGTCCTTCCCCCCCCCCTTTTTTTTTTTTTTGTTGTTGTTGTAATCTTAGGCTGGGGACCTTCACTCCCCATCTTTTTTCACGTATTTTCATCACATGGATACATTTCTTAACACACACCTTACAACCCCTTCTCCAGCAATGGCGACTAAACATAGAGAAAGGAAAAATAAGAATAACCTAGAGATTCAGGCCGATAGTCATCCACTTACCACTAACAATGTAATACCGTACACTCAAGCACTAGTAGCTAGCATCTCTGAGGCTGATACCTCCACAGTGCAAATACATCGCACTGTATTGAAGTGGCCTCTTCAGATGTCACAGGTCTGACTAAGCAATATACTCTAGGCTGAGAATAGAGGAATTTGTTCGTTCCTCCCCTCCCACCGGTGCTGCGTAAGGGGGTGGATAGGATGTTATTGAGCAATCCTGCAAGCTGATGGTCCTCGGTGAAGCTGACAAGACAAGAGGTGTATAGCTCCAGCCCTCTTCCCACTGGTGTTGCGTGTGGAGGTGCGGACAGCTTGACAGGCAAGAGCTATTTTACACCTTGGACATGAACGACTGTTAAACGCCCTGGACTCTTGGAAAGCACAGACCATCAAAACAGGTATCGGTTTTCAGTTAACAGAGAGGATACGCGGAACTTGAAGTCCTGGTATTTCCAGCATATTGAGCTGTGTTAAATAAGGCATTGTTTGATATTAAGGCATTACCACCCAGGTTCTGAGAAAACGCAGCTGTACAGCTCTCATAGTGTTAAAAAATTGAGAGTAAGATTATTGCTGGTATAAGGGGAAATAAAATAAAAGGCCCAAAAAAAAATCCCTGTTTTTTTTTCTTTTTTTTTTTTCTCTCCCTGCTTATCATAAGATGCTTCAGTATAAGCTGAGAGGAGGGAGTGCTAAGGGCTGAAGAATCCCCTCTAAGGAGAATGCTACTTTTGTAGCTAAATTGTATCCTCTGACTCCCCTTCTATATAATGGATACAAGATGGTAGACCAAGAGAAAATGACTAATTGCTTTACTAACTGTTTGGGCCACTAACTTTTTTTGACATTGTGAACTGCTTACAATCTGTTTTATCTTGCTTTTCCATCTATACCTTCTGCAAAAAGAAATCAAAAGCTGAGAATACTGATTGATTTGCCTATGGAATTCAACTGCAATTAACTTTTTTTTCATCTGTTTAACCACTAAGTGATACAAAGGCACAACATCTAGGCTCCGGGGAATCTAGATTTTTTAGCCTTATCGGGAGAAAATTATATTGCTTTATTAACTGCATGTGCTACTAAAACATTGGAAGCTTTAAACTGCTTATTTTTCTGTTCCATCCTCTCGATTTTAAAACAAAAAAGCTAAAAGCTGAGAACATGTCCTGCTTTCTCTCAATGACTTCAGTATATTTGCAATGAATTTGTATTGTAATTGCAATAGTATTTATAATTAATCTCCTTTTTATTCTCAGCACATTTGCATACTAGCAAAATATAAAGACTCAGTAGGGGTTAAGAAGGGTAGTCCCAAACTGAGGGGAGAATCTATATAATTTTCTGATTCTTATCAAGTTTTTCCCTTTAACATGGCAAGATACTTAGGGGTATGATCAAAACAGGTTGATTTGATAGGGGTAATATTGTTAGGACCTCTGCTATAAAAACTGAACAGAGACTTATATACTGTATGAGCTCTGGCCACAAGATTAGGTCTCATATTGTTTATTCTGCTTATTTTTAGAATAATAGAGATCCTTGTTGGTCTGGGTGTGGGTTTATCTGCTGTTACCAGAGGTACTTGCTCTTAATGATTGTACGGGAGCCGTGGCCTGTTTATTTTCCATTTAGATATGTTTGTTTGAAAATATTTGGTCTTGAGAAGTTAAAAACTGAATCTGCTGTCCAATTCCTGCTAAATGCACTGGGTACTTGCTATTAACAAATGTACTGGAGCCATGACTTGTCTATTTTTTTCACTCAGATATGCTTGCTTGAATTTATTTGGTCTTGAAAAGTGATAAATTGAATCTGTTGTCCTAGTCTCTGCTAAATGCAATAATAGGTACTTGTTATGAACAAACATACTGGAGCCGCGATCTGTCTACTTTTCACTCAGATATGCTTGTCTGAATTTAGCTGGTCTTGAAAACTGAAATTGTTGTCCTAGCCCTTGCTAAATGCACCAGTAGGTACTTGTTATTAACAAAAGTATTGGAGCTGTAACTTATTTATTTTTTACTCAGATATGTTTGCATGAATTTATTTGGTCTGGAAAAGTTAAAAACTGAATCTGCTGTCCTCGTACATGCTAAATGCACTTGTTATTTAAGTATGCATAGTTATAAGTGTTGTAGGCATACATAATTAAAGGTAGATTAAAATAATTAACCACTCCAAAGTAAGACTAGGGCACAATTTAAAGGTCCTAGACAGGTCTTATATTTTAGCTGGGTGTTCATCCAGGAAGAATTAATATTGTTAGTTTACAGCTAAATTTAAGGCTAAGAATGTATATTTAATCATATCTGAAGGTTGCACTTAAATGGTTTACCTCTTATTGCTGGTCCTAAATTAAATTAAAAATTCACATATTTTTCTTCCATTAGCACACCCCTCACTTGAACACGTGTCCTTCCCCCCCCCCCTTTTTTTTTTTTTGTTGTTGTTGTAATCTTAGGCTGGGGACCTTCACTCCCCATCTTTTTTCACGTATTTTCATCACATGGATACATTTCTTAACACACACCTTACAACCCCTTCTCCAGCAATGGCGACTAAACATAGAGAAAGGAAAAATAAGAATAACCTAGAGATTCAGGCCGATAGTCATCCACTTACCACTAACAATGTAATACCGTACACTCAAGCACTAGTAGCTAGCATCTCTGAGGCTGATACCTCCACAGTGCAAATACATCGCACTGTATTGAAGTGGCCTCTTCAGATGTCACAGGTCTGACTAAGCAATATACTCTAGGCTGAGAATAGAGGAATTTGTTCGTTCCTCCCCTCCCACCGGTGCTGCGTAAGGGGGTGGATAGGATGTTATTGAGCAATCCTGCAAGCTGATGGTCCTCGGTGAAGCTGACAAGACAAGAGGTGTATAGCTCCAGCCCTCTTCCCACTGGTGTTGCGTGTGGAGGTGCGGACAGCTTGACAGGCAAGAGCTATTTTACACCTTGGACATGAACGACTGTTAAACGCCCTGGACTCTTGGAAAGCACAGACCATCAAAACAGGTATCGGTTTTCAGTTAACAGAGAGGATACGCGGAACTTGAAGTCCTGGTATTTCCAGCATATTGAGCTGTGTTAAATAAGGCATTGTTTGATATTAAGGCATTACCACCCAGGTTCTGAGAAAACGCAGCTGTACAGCTCTCATAGTGTTAAAAAATTGAGAGTAAGATTATTGCTGGTATAAGGGGAAATAAAATAAAAGGCCCAAAAAAAAATCCCTGTTTTTTTTTCTTTTTTTTTTTTCTCTCCCTGCTTATCATAAGATGCTTCAGTATAAGCTGAGAGGAGGGAGTGCTAAGGGCTGAAGAATCCCCTCTAAGGAGAATGCTACTTTTGTAGCTAAATTGTATCCTCTGACTCCCCTTCTATATAATGGATACAAGATGGTAGACCAAGAGAAAATGACTAATTGCTTTACTAACTGTTTGGGCCACTAACTTTTTTTGACATTGTGAACTGCTTACAATCTGTTTTATCTTGCTTTTCCATCTATACCTTCTGCAAAAAGAAATCAAAAGCTGAGAATACTGATTGATTTGCCTATGGAATTCAACTGCAATTAACTTTTTTTTCATCTGTTTAACCACTAAGTGATACAAAGGCACAACATCTAGGCTCCGGGGAATCTAGATTTTTTAGCCTTATCGGGAGAAAATTATATTGCTTTATTAACTGCATGTGCTACTAAAACATTGGAAGCTTTAAACTGCTTATTTTTCTGTTCCATCCTCTCGATTTTAAAACAAAAAAGCTAAAAGCTGAGAACATGTCCTGCTTTCTCTCAATGACTTCAGTATATTTGCAATGAATTTGTATTGTAATTGCAATAGTATTTATAATTAATCTCCTTTTTATTCTCAGCACATTTGCATACTAGCAAAATATAAAGACTCAGTAGGGGTTAAGAAGGGTAGTCCCAAACTGAGGGGAGAATCTATATAATTTTCTGATTCTTATCAAGTTTTTCCCTTTAACATGGCAAGATACTTAGGGGTATGATCAAAACAGGTTGATTTGATAGGGGTAATATTGTTAGGACCTCTGCTATAAAAACTGAACAGAGACTTATATACTGTATGAGCTCTGGCCACAAGATTAGGTCTCATATTGTTTATTCTGCTTATTTTTAGAATAATAGAGATCCTTGTTGGTCTGGGTGTGGGTTTATCTGCTGTTACCAGAGGTACTTGCTCTTAATGATTGTACGGGAGCCGTGGCCTGTTTATTTTCCATTTAGATATGTTTGTTTGAAAATATTTGGTCTTGAGAAGTTAAAAACTGAATCTGCTGTCCAATTCCTGCTAAATGCACTGGGTACTTGCTATTAACAAATGTACTGGAGCCATGACTTGTCTATTTTTTTCACTCAGATATGCTTGCTTGAATTTATTTGGTCTTGAAAAGTGATAAATTGAATCTGTTGTCCTAGTCTCTGCTAAATGCAATAATAGGTACTTGTTATGAACAAACATACTGGAGCCGCGATCTGTCTACTTTTCACTCAGATATGCTTGTCTGAATTTAGCTGGTCTTGAAAACTGAAATTGTTGTCCTAGCCCTTGCTAAATGCACCAGTAGGTACTTGTTATTAACAAAAGTATTGGAGCTGTAACTTATTTATTTTTTACTCAGATATGTTTGCATGAATTTATTTGGTCTGGAAAAGTTAAAAACTGAATCTGCTGTCCTCGTACATGCTAAATGCACTTGTTATTTAAGTATGCATAGTTATAAGTGTTGTAGGCATACATAATTAAAGGTAGATTAAAATAATTAACCACTCCAAAGTAAGACTAGGGCACAATTTAAAGGTCCTAGACAGGTCTTATATTTTAGCTGGGTGTTCATCCAGGAAGAATTAATATTGTTAGTTTACAGCTAAATTTAAGGCTAAGAATGTATATTTAATCATATCTGAAGGTTGTACTTAAATGGTTTACCTCTTATTGCTGGTCCTAAATTAAATTAAAAATTCACATATTTTTCTTCCATTAGCACACCCCTCACTTGAACACGTGTCCTCCCCCCCCCCCCCTTTTTTTTTTTTTGTTGTTGTTGTAATCTTAGGCTGGGGACCTTCACTCCCCATCTTTTTTCACGTATTTTCATCACATGGATACATTTCTTAACACACACCTTACAACCCCTTCTCCAGCAATGGCGACTAAACATAGAGAAAGGAAAAATAAGAATAACCTAGAGATTCAGGCCGATAGTCATCCACTTACCACTAACAATGTAATACCGTACACTCAAGCACTAGTAGCTAGCATCTCTGAGGCTCTGGCACCCAGATTCGACACCCTGAAGCTTGAGATTAAGCAAGATATTCTATCTTTGACAAATGAGATTAGACAATTTTCAAACAGGCTACAAGAGGCAGAACAGAGAGTGTCGGATCTGGAAGATATTAGCACAATTCATAGCTCTAAACTTGAGGTCTCAATGCTTTCTAAAATTCAGCTTAAATTAGAGGACTTAGAAAACCGCTCCAGGAGAAATAATTTTAGAATAATAGGGTTCCCAGAGGCAAAACAGTATGAAGACCTAGAGAAATTTATTTCTGAAACTCTAGTGCAACTTTTAAAAATTCCCCCCTCTTACCCACCAATTACTGTGGAAAGCGCAAATAGGCTTGGTAGGCCATTAAATGGGGCAGAGGAAATACGAGAACAAGACCAATTATAGCTAAACTATTAAATTATCAGGACAAAGCCACTCTTTTTCAATACTATCATAAGAATCAACCTATTTCACTTGGGACATCAAATATACTTTTATTTCAGGAACGGCAGGAAATAGGAAGGAACTATCTCCTGCTTGTACAAAATTAATAAATTTGGGCTATCGTGCTACGCTAATATATCCTGCTAAACTAAAGGTCTCTATAAACAATGAAGTGTTTTTTTTTAATCTGCTAAAGAAGCAGAAAAATTTGTAACTGATTCGAATAATCAGGAGGACAATAGTTGATATATGGTATGGGAATCTCTTGCTCTCTTATTTCTTATATCTCTCAATGAGGATCATCTGGGCAGCTTGGGGGCCAATTTGGGGATACAAGGGTCTATGTGGGTGTTTGTTTGTTTGTTTTTTCCTCTCCCTTTTTTTCATTATTATTTTATTTTATCATGCTTGTTAATTTAGTAGAAAATGGGTAAGGTAGATACAATTAAAAAAGTTTCTTGGAATATTGGAGGTCTTACTTCCCCCATCAAACGAAAGGCAATTATTTCTTATCTGAGAAAGACCAACACAGTCTTTCTCATCTGAACTCTGTTGTGGTATTAAAATTAAAATCCTCCTGAGTTAAGGAAGTTTTAGCTTCCACAGGCATGCAGAGAAAAAGAGGAGTGGCAATTTTGATAGGAAAAATAATTAAATATAAAATCTTGAATACCATCACGGATCCAGAGGGGAGATTTTTAATGCTGAAGATAAAAATAGCTGAAATGTTATATAAACTGTGCAATATTTACGCTCCCAATACTTTTGATCCAATATTTTGGGATATATTACAATCAAAAATTCTTGTAAATTCAGAGGGATATCTCATTCTAGGGGGGGATTTTAATATGGCTCCACTTTACCCACTAGATAGGATAAGGCAGAACCCTAAGCTGGGAAGAGTAAGCGAGATAGCTTGGAGACTAAGATGTTTAAGAAGATTTTCCAAAATTTGGTGATCAGGGATATATGGAGATCACAGAACCCAGAGGCAAGAGACTTTACTTGTTTATCTAAAGCTCATAAAACATTATCTAGGATAGATCTATTTTTAATTGATGAAAGGCTTTGTAAACAGCAAGTTAAAGCAGGAATCTCCCCAATTTGTATATCAGACCATGGCCCTATCTTCTTGGAATTTCAATTTAATGAATTTAGGTCAGGAGGCTCTCGCTTTTTCTTCCGTATATATTTAGTAAATTACCTAAAATTAAAAAATTTGCTTAAGTCTAAATATGAAGAATATGCACACTTTAATAAAGCATATATTAACCATCCAGCTATATATTGGGAGGCCACTAAAGCAGTTATTTTAGGGGAGAAATGATTGCTTATAGTGCTAATAGATCCAAAAAAAATTAAAAAAAGAGAATCAGATGTATTAAAGTCAGTAATTAACTCATATAATCTCTATCTGCTTGATAGCTCTTCAGAAAACTGGGCCCAATACAATAGATCAAAAAGTGAGAGGGACACGTTTCTAGTATATCGAGAGACACAGAAGGAGTTAAGACTCCAAGCAAGATTATATAGATATGGCAATAAGGCCGGGAAATTACTGGCAAATTTGGTAAAAAAAGAGAGAAGATCCCCACTGATTGACAGGTTGCATCATGAAGGGAAAACTTGTACAAATCCAGAAAACATTGCAAAAATTTTTGCAGATTATTATCAAGAGCTTTATTCTTTTAGAAATTCAGACAAGGATCAATCTGCTGACTTCTGGAGCAAAATTACCTATCCTTCCCTTAATCGTGAACTAGTTACAGCTGTGAACCCACCTATTTTTGAGATGGAAATCTCAAAAGCTATTCAAGATCTCCCATTAAATAAAACACCAGGACCTGACGCACTATCCAATGAATTTTATAAAATTCTTTCATTATCTATTGTTCCATTCTTAAGCAAATATTTTAATGAGATTTATACTGATGGCAATCCAGTCTCCCCCTATTTCACGGCATCGTACACTACTCTAATTCTGAAACCAGGAAAGGATCCTACTAAAAAAGAGTCTTATAGGCCTATAGCATTGTTGAACTCAGATTACAAGATCCTCACCTTTATTATAGCCAAGAGACTACAATCAGTACTTTCTGATTTGATTCATAAAGACCAAGCTGGGTTTTCTGCAGAAACAGAATTCTTCAGCTAAGATTAGGGAAGTTTTAGTTATTATAGACTACTTTAAGACCCTGGAAAAGATGGAGCAGAGGAGAGGGGGACACACCCCTGACCTAGCAATTATTTCAATCAATGCCGAAAAAGCTGTTGATTCAGTTCATAATGATCATTTATTATTTTCTCTTCATCAATTTGGTCTCAGAGGTAATCTGCTTAAATGTGTGGAGAATTTCTATAATAAACCACATACACAGATAATCATCAACAACATGCCATCCTCTGAGATATTACTTGAAAGAGGAACACGACAGGGGTGTCCCCTCTCTCCTCTTCTTTTTGATATCGCTATTGAACCCCTGTCAATTATGATTTGACAACAAATGGAAGGTATAAACATAGGTAAAAAGGAGCTTAAGATTGCTTTATACGCTAATGATATCCTGCTTTATATCTCCAATACTCAAACAAATATACCAAAACTCATTACAATTATAAATAAGTTCAGCTCCTTCTCTGGCTATAGGATTAACACTTTAAAATCAGAACTTCTGTGGGTTAGGAAAAATAAAGACTCCCCATTAAATATACCTTTCAGAATCACAGAATCCTTTAGATTCTAATCCTGATAATTGCTATAAGCTTAATATTTTGCCAGTCTTGACAAAAATTAGAGATAGTTTGAAAATGTGGCAGAATCTATACCGCTTTCTATTGCAGGTCGTATTGCCGTGTTTAAAATGATTCTTCTCCCAAAATTATTATATGTTCTGCAGAACACTTCGATAATCTTAAAGGGAAAGGACATTGGAAAAATGAATAGCATGCTGAGAAGTTTTATATGGCAGAAGTTTTATATGGCAGATCTCTTTTACCATCTCTTTCTTTACCGTGGAAATATGGGGGCTTTACATTACCAGATCGGCGCTTATACAACCTGGCCTTTCTTGCACGAATTGTGGTTGACTGGATTCTTGAAAAAGATTATGTGATTAATAATGAATTGGAAAAAAATGTAAGTTATCCATTTCTCCCCGTGGCCTAAATTCATTGCAATCCTAGATCAGTACCTCAGGAAGTAAAAAGGTTTAAAACAATTATGTGCCCCTTACAGATAGGTAGGCTATTAAATGGGAACTGTGATGTATCTAATTGTATGCCTTTTTTGGGGAATCACAAATTTCAAGCAAGATTGCAATCTATACCTTTTCAAAGATGGCATACCTTGGGGTTGAACAACATCTCCCCAATTGGTAGATAGAGAGAGACAATGTGTTAAAACATTTGAGACCCTGAAGGGAGAATTTAATATTTTTGATAAATAATTTTTTGATTATTTGCAGACAAGACATTTTATCCACACATTAGCAAATGAGTTTGGCTGGAACTGGTCTCTTGGGAACATGGAGAATTGGCTTGTGATGGCAAGAAATGAGTACATGTCAATTTCAATTTGTTATCAACTCTTGAGCTCTAACAAGGGTGAGCTAAACTTAGAAAGTATTTCCACTGCATGGAACTTATTGATACCTCAACATAATATTGATCCAAGGCTTATTCAAATTTCCATCTCTAGAGTTAAACAAACTACTCTATCCACAACATTGAGGGAATCTCATTCTAAGTTAGTATCTAGGACTTACTTCACTCCGAAGAAAGGTCTTAGGTATGAGAATATTAATTTTATTAAATGTCCAAAATGCTCATTACCTTCAGCTGACCTTATTAACATGATATGGGATTGCCCCAAGATTAAATATTTTTGGTTTAAAATAGAATATTGGATTAATAAAGTATTAAAGATCTCCCCTCTGGGACTAACTCTGACCCACATAGTTTTTCTTGGAGAACATACAAAAGATTTGCAGGTACACAATAAAATCATTAATATGTCCATTCTAGCGGCAAGATATCTAATTTTTAAAAATTGGAAGAAAAGTGCAACCCCTAATATAATAGAGTTTAAAAATTGTTTGAAGAAACAGTGTATGTTGGAACAGATAGACACTAATATTAACGAGGAACCAGATATTGTACGCTTTTTAAAAAAATGGTCAATATTAATTAAAACGCTACCTGTTAATGAGATAGAATATCTGATTTTCCCATTTAGAAATTCAGAATTAGTGCTATTAGGAGTATGGTAATTACAATTTTTATTTTTTTTTAATTTTTTTATTTTTCCCTCCCTACCATGGGGGGCCGATTAGGGCTGGGGTGATAGGCTGATTGGACTTGTCCCTAGACCTCCTTCTCTGGTGTGTAGCTCTTGATAAGAAGTTAATATTATGTAAAGAATGAGATTTGAACATCATAGGATTAGGGGGTTCGAAGGATGTTATTTATTTATGATACACATTTCCTTTAAGGGTAATGTTATTTCTTTTGCTGAATTTTTAAGATAAAATAGAAAAGATCTGCACAGTGGAAGGAAGAATATATACTTACTTTTCTTTGAATTAGCCTTGCTGAGGACTTCTATTTGTGTTATACCTTAACTCTTTATTGCAAAATATTAATTATATTATTAAGATACCTTGTATTTGGGGTTACAGGAACATAATTGCATGTTTGATTTTCTTGTCTTAGTTGCTTAAGGAGAATGTTCATACGGTTTATATGTATAAGGTATGTTTTTTTTTTGTTTGTTTTTTTGCAAGGTGTCATGTATATTTTTTTTTTCTTCCTTTTTTGTTCCTAATGTGCTGGAATATAAATATTTTTTTTTTTAAAACCTAGACCTAGATTTGGAGTTTGGCGTTAGCCGTGAAAACCAGCGTTAGAGGCTCCTAACGCTGGTTTTAGGCTACCGCCGGTATTTGGAGTCACTCAAAATAGGGTCTAACGCTCACTTTTCATCCGCGACTTTTCCATACCGCAGATCCCCTTACGTCAATTGCGTATCCTATCTTTTCAATGGGATCTTTCTAACTCCGGTATTTAGAGTCGTTTCTGAAGTGAGCGTTAGACATCTAACGACAAAACTCCAGCCGCAGGAAAAAAGTCAGTAGTTAAGAGCTTTCTGGGCTAACGCCGGTTTCTAAAGCTCTTAACTACTGTACTCTAAAGTACACTAACACCCATAAACTACCTATGTACCCCTAAACCGAGGTCCCCCACATCGCCGACACTCGAATAATTTTTTTTAACTCATAATCTGCCGACCGCCACCTACGTTATCCTTATGTACCCCCTAATCTGCTGCCCCTAACACCGCCGACCCCTGTATTATATTTATTAACCCCTAACCTGCCCCCCACAATGTCGCCTCCACCTACCTACACTTATTAACCCCTAATCTTCCGACCGCAAAGCGCTGCCACCTACGTTATCCTTATGTACCCCTAATCTGCTGCCCCTAACACCGCCGACCCTTATATTATATTTATTAACCCCTAATCTGCCCCCCTCAACGTCGCCTCCACCTGCCTACACTTATTAACCCCTAATCTGCCGACTGGACCTGAGCGCTACTATAATAAAGTTATTAACCCCTAATCCGCCTCACTAACCCTACTATAAATAGTATTAACCCCTAATCTGCCCTCCCTAACATCGCCGACACCTAACTTCAATTATTAACCCCTAATCTGCCGACCGGAGCTCACCGCTATTCTAATAAATGTATTAACCCCTAAAGCTAAGTCTAACCCTAACACTAACACCCCCCTAAATTAAATATAATTTAAATCTAACGAAATTAATTAACTCTTATTAAATAAATTATTCCTATTTAAAGCTAAATACTTACCTGTAAAATAAATCCTAATATAGCTACAATATAAATTATAATTATATTATAGCTATTTTAGGATTTATATTTATTTTACAGGTAACTTTGTATTTATTTTAACCAGGTACAATAGCTATTAAATAGTTAAGAACTATTTAATAGCTAAAATAGTTAAAATAATTACAAATTTACCTGTAAAAGAAATACTAACCTAAGTTACAATTAAACCTAACACTAGACTATCAATAAATTAATTAAATAAACTACCTACAATTATCTACAATTAACCTAACACTACACTATCAATAAATTAATTAAATACAATTGCTACAAATAAATACAATTAAATAAACTAGCTAAAGTACAAAAAATAAAAAAGAACTAAGTTACAAAAAATAAAAAAATATTTACAAACATAAGAAAAATATTACAACAATTTTAAACTAATTACACCTACTCTAAGCCCCCTAATAAAATAACAAAGCCCCCCAAAATAAAAAAATGCCCTACCCTATTCTAAATTACTAAAGTTCAAAGCTCTTTTACCTTACCAGCCCTGAACAAGGCCCTTTGCGGGGCATGCCTCAAGAAATACAGCTCTTTTGCCTGTAAAAAAAAAACATACAATACCCAAGCCCCCCAACATTACAACCCACCACCCACATACCCCTAATCTAACCCAAACCCCCCTTAAATAAACCTAACACTAAGCCCCTGAAGATCATCCTACCTTGTCTTCACCTCACCGGGTATCACACCGATCCGTCCAGAAGAGCTCCTCCGATGTCCTGATCCAAGCCCAAGCGGGGGGCTGAAGAGGTCCATTATCCGGCTGAAGTCTTCATCCAAGCGGGGCAGAAGAGGTCTTCCATCCGATTGAAGTCTTCATCCAAGCGGCATCCATCTGGAGCGAAGCGGCAGCATCCTGAAGACCTCCACCGCGGAACATCCATCCTGGCCGACGACTGAACGACGAATGACGGTTCCTTTAAATGACGTCATCCAAGATGGCGTCCCTCGAATTCCGATTGGCTGATAGGATTCTGGCTGTTCCGATCAGCCAATAGAATGCAAGCTCAATCTGATTGGCTGATTGGATCAGCCAATCGGATTGAACTTGATTCTGATTGGCTGATTCCATCAGCCAATCAGAATATTCCTACCTTAATTCTGATTGGCTGATAGAATCCTATCAGCCAATCGGAATTCGAGGGACGCCATCTTGGATGACGTCATTTAAAGGAACCGTCATTCGTCGTTCAGTCGTCGGCCAGGATGGATGTTCCGCGGTGGAGGTCTTCAGGATGCTGCCGCTTCGCTCCGGATGGATGCCGCTTGGATGAAGACTTCAATCGGATGGAAGACCTCTTCTGCCCCGCTTGGATGAAGACTTCAGCCGGATCATGGACCTCTTCAGCCCCCCGCTTGGGCTTGGATCAGGACATCGGAGGAGCTCTTCTGGACGGATCGGTGTGATACCCGGTGAGGTGAAGACAAGGTAGGATGATCTTCAGGGGCTTAGTGTTAGGTTTATTTAAGGGGGGTTTGGGTTAGATTAGGGGTATGTGGGTGGTGGGTTGTAATGTTGGGGGGGGGTATTGTATGTTTTTTTTTTACAGGCAAAAGAGCTGAATTTCTTGGGGCATGCCCCGCAAAGGGCCCTGTTCAGGGCTGGTAAGGTAAAAGAGCTTTGAACTTTAGTAATTTAGAATAGGGTAGGGCATTTTTTTATTTTGGGGGCTTTGTTATTTTATTAGGGGGCTTAGAGTAGGTGTAATTAGTTTAAAATTTTTGTAATCTTTTTCTTATGTTTGTAAATATTTTTTTATTTTTTTTAACTTATTTCTTTTTTATTTTTTGTACTTTAGCTAGTTTATTTAATTGTATTTATTTGTAGCAATTGTATTTAATTAATTTATTGATAGTGTAGTGTTAGGTTAATTGTAGGTAATTGTAGGTAGTTTATTTAATTAATTTATTGATAGTCTAGTGTTAGGTTTAATTGTAACTTAGGTTAGTATTTCTTTTACAGGTAAATTTGTAATTATTTTAACTATTTTAGCTATTAAATATTTCTTAACTATTTAATAGCTATTGTACCTGGTTAAAATAAATACAAAGTTACCTGTAAAATAAATATAAATCCTAAAATAGCTATAATATAATTATAATTTATATTGTAGCTATATTAGGATTTATTTTACAGGTAAGCATTTAGCTTTAAATAGGAATAATTTATTTAATAAGAGTTAATTAATTTCATTAGATTTAAATTATATTTAATTTAGGGGGGTGTTAGTGTTAGGGTTAGACTTAGCTTTAGGGGTTAATACATTTATTAGAATAGCGGTGAGCTCCAGTCGGCAGATTAGGGGTTAATAATTGAAGTTAGGTGTCGGCGATGTTAGGGAGGGCAGATTAGGGGTTAATACTATTTATTATAGGGTTAGTGAGGCGGATTAGGGGTTAATAACTTTATTATAGTAGCGCTCAGGTCCGGTCGGCAGATTAGGGGTTAATAAGTGTAGGCAGGTGGAGGCGACGTTGTGGGGGGCAGATTAGGGGTTAATAAATATAATATAGGGGTCGGCGATGTTAGGGCAGCAGATTAGGGGTACATAGGGATAATGTAAGTAGCGGCGGTTTACGGAGCGGCAGATTAGGGGTTAATAATAATATGCAGGGGTCAGCGATAGCGGGGGCGGCAGAATAGGGGTTAATAAGTGTAAGGTTAGGGGTGTTTAGACTCGGGGTACATGTTAGAGTGTTAGGTGCAGACGTAGGAAGGGTTACCGCATAGCAAACAATGGGGCTGCGTTAGGAGCTGAACGCGGCTTTTTTGCAGGTGTTTGTTTTTTTTTCAGCTCAAACAGCCCCATTGTTTCCTATGGGGGAATCATGCACGAGCACGTTTTTGAGGCTGGCCGCGTCCGTAAGCAACTCTGGTATCGAGAGTTGAAGCTGTGTTAAAAATGCTCTACGCTCCCTTTTTGGAGCCTAACGCAGCCTTTATGTGGTCTCTCAATACCAGAGTTATTTTTATGGTGCGGCCAGAAAAAAGCCGGCGTTAGTTTTTCGGGTCGTTACCGACAAAACTCCAAATCTAGCCGCTAGTGATCTTAACATTTTAAAGCTTAAGAATAAATTCCATAATCACCAATAAGTATATCGCTTCTCAAATGAATTCTGCAGTATTAACTTTCATGTCTACATAAGAATGCTGAACTTAACCTATGACATGGAAAAAATGATCGAAAAATTAAATAAATAATGAAGTAGTTAAATATTGAAATGCTGCATCTGGAAATCTATTTTATTTGATTTGTGTATAAGACATGAAACATGAAGCAGTAGAACAATTAATACTAAAGCTATCTGTTACACCAACAATTGAAAGTTTCCATTTATGTTTAATACATTAATATTTAAATTTTTACTATTAAATATATATTTCTATATATATATATGTGATAATGTTAATGTAATATATATATATATATATATATATATATATATACCTATATAGCTAAAAGATTTGCATTTATAGGTACTGTATATACAGATATATATAGAAATATGTTTTTACAATAAAATTACATTATCCTGTATGTGAAGAACATTGGGATGTGAAATATGTACAGTAAATATATAGTAAAACACATGAACACATAAATACATATGTACACACATATATACATATATTTAGACATCTATATGTATGTAGATATACAATATAACCCTTTGCATTCAAACACCTTGTAATATACCATATACCTTTGAAGCCTTATAACTTTTTTATTATTATTTTAAATGACTTATTTTTTATCAGATAAAGTTTATATGAATGTACCTTTACTATACAATGTATTTATATTGTGTTTAGTGAAATTTTTTATTAACTCACTACCATTTGCACAAGGATTTCAGTCGCACTAACCTAACGAGTGTAAAATGAGATTTCACTCTCACGATTGCATTTACTTTCAACTTGTAATACATGTGCTATTTCTAATGCATGCAAAGAACAAATATCTCTCACGCTCAAGGATTTCAGTCGCACTAACCTAACGAGTGTAAAATGAGATTTCACTCTCACGATTGCGTTTACTTTCAACTTGTAATACACATGCTCTAATACATGCAAAGAACAAATATCTCTCACGCTCAACAGTTAGCTCACTACTTGTAATCTAGCCCATAAGTAAGTTAAATCCTTGAATCATTACTCTACACATGTTACTGGCAGACAAATGAGATAAATCACTGCTCTATGTATGGTTTACTTGCAGCCAAGGATAAAATAATCACTATGTTCTATATGGAAGCAGAAGGTTCCAAATCACTTCTTTGTGTTGCACTTGCACCAGAATTGAAAAGTGTGAAAACCACTGCTTGTTTTTTTTGTTTTTTTTACCTACAGTCGAGATATACATATACTGTTCTAACTGTTGCTGACATCCATGGAATAAAGTAATTAGTCATTGTATATTACTCAGGGATAGGCAGAATAGGAATGTGTTACTGGCAGAAAAGAGATAAAACATATGACTGGGTTAGGTGGAATTTAGGCAGAGGGTTTGATTTAAAAAAAAATAATAATTCTGTAAATTAAATGGTATAACTCAAGCAAGAGAAGGGCTAGCTACTTATGGAAAATATATTTGAAAGGGGCATTAACATTTATTTTCATTGTTGGATTTAAAATGCTATAATTTTGTTTTTGTTCTGGTGTTTTTAATTCTTTTTAACAGATGCTCTTGTGCAGGAAGAAAACATATTCATATACATGTATCCCAATATAACAGTTTCGCCTTTCAGCCATTGATCCTCATAGTCTACAGATTCCCAAAAACATTCGGCTAGATTACCAGTTATGCGTTAAGGTAAAAAAGCAGCGTTAAGAGGTCCTAACGCTGCTTTTTTACGCCCGCACACTTCTTTGGCCTTACCGCAAAACGACATACATAAACTTTGTAAAGTCTTTTTTATATGGGACTTCCATAGCGCTGATATTACGAGTCTGTCCTGGGAGGCCAAAAAGTGAGTGGTACACCCTCTACCTCCAAGATCCGTAACACATTCTAAAGTCAGTAGTTACAAGTTTTACACTACAACGCTATAGCATAAAACTCATAACTAAAGTGTTAAAAAGTACACTAACACCCATAAACTACCTATTAACCCCTAAACCGAGGCCCTCCCGCATCACAAACAGTAAAATAAAAATTTGAACCCCTAATCTGCCGCTCCGGACACCGCCGCCACCTACATTATATTTATGAACCCTTAATCTCCTGCCCCCAACATTGCCGACACCTACATTATATTTATTAACCCCTAATCTGCCGCCCCCAATGTCGCCACAACCTACCTACATTTATTAACCCCTAATTTGCCACCCCCAACGTCGCCGTCACTATAATAAACATATTAACCCCTAAACCGCCGCACTCCCTCCTCGCAAACATTAGTTAAATATTATTAACCCCTAATCTGCTGACCCTAACATCACCGCCACCTACCTACACTTATTAACCCCTAATCTGCCGTCCCCAACATCGCCACCACTATATATGTATTGACCCCCTAAACGTAAGTCAAACACCTAACACTACACTATAATTAAATTAACTAAAGTAACAAAAATTAAATAAATTAAATTAAATTAGCTAAAGTATAAAAACAAACAAACACTAAATTACAGAAAATAATAAACAAATTACAAAATATTTAAACTAATTACACCTAATCTAATAGCCCTATCAAAATAAAAAAATCCCCCTCAAAATAAAAAAAAAACCTTAGCCTAAACTAAACTACCAATAGCCCTTAAAAGGGCCTTTTGCGGGGCATTGCCAAAAAGTAATCAGCTCTTTTACCTGTAAAAAAAAATACATACAACCCCCCAACAGTAAAACCCACCACCCACACAACAAACCCCCCAAAATAAAATACTATCTAAAAAAACCTAAGATCTCCATTGCCCTGAAAAGGGCATTTGGATGGGCATTGCCCTTTAAAGGGCAGTTAGCTCTTTTGCAGGCTCAAACCCTAACCTAAAAATAAAACCCACCCAATACACCAGGCTCCATCTTCAAGACATCTGACGCGGAACATCCTCTTCATCCGACGACTACCCGACGAATGAAGGTTCCTTTAAGTGATGTCATCCAAGATGGCGTCCCTTAGATTCCAATTGGCTAATAGAATTCTACCAGCCAATCGGAATTAAGGTAAAAAAAATCCTATTGGCTGATTGGATCAGCCAATAGGATTGAAGTTCAATCCTATTGGCTGATCAATCAGCCAATATGATTGAGCTCGCATTTTATTGGCTGATTGGAACAGCCAATAGAATGCAAGCTCAATCCTATTGGCTGATTGGATCAGCCAATAGGATTGAACTTCAATCCTATTGGCTGATTGCATCAGACAATATTATTTTTTCTACCTTAATTCCAATTGGCTGATAGAATTCTATCAGCCAATTGGAATCTAAGGGACACCATCTTGGATGACATCACTTAAAGGAACTTTCATTCGTTGGGTAGTCGTCGGATGAAGAGGATGCTCCGCGTTGGATGTCTTGAAGATGGAGCCGCTCCGCGTCGGATGGATGAATATAGAAGATGCCGACTGGATGAAGACTTCTGCCTGTCTGGAGGACCACTTCGCCCGGCTTGGATGAAGACTTCTCCCGGCTTCGTTGAGTACTTCGGCCCGGTTGGATGAAGAATTCTGCCGCTTCCTTGAGGATGGATGTCCGGTCTTCAGAACTGTAAGTCGATCTTCAGGGGGTTAGTGTTAGGTTTTTTTAATGGTATATTGGGTGGGTTTTATTTTTAGGTTAGGGTTTGGGCCTGCAAATAGCTACAATGTAACTATTAGTTATACTGTAGCTAGCTTAAGGTTTATTTTATAGGTAAGTATTTAGTTTTAAATAGGAATAATTTAGTTAATGATAGGAATATTTAGTTAGATTTATTTTAATTATATTTAAGTTAGGGGGTGTTAGGGTTAGGGTAAGACTTAGGTTTAGGCGTTAATACTTTTAGTATAGTGGCAGCGACATTGGGGGTGGCAGATTAGGGGTTAATAAGTGTAGTTAGGTGGCGGCGATGTTAGGGACGGAAGGCTAGGGGTTAATAATATTTAACTAATGTTTGCGAGGCGGGAGTGCGGCGGTTTAGGGGTTAATATGTTTCTTATGTTGGGGGCGGCAGATTAGGGGGTTAATAAATGTAGGTAGGTTGTGGCGACATTGGGTGCAGCAGATTAGAGGTTAATAAATATAATGTAGGTGTCGGCGATGTTGGGGGCAGCAGATTAGGGGTTCATAAGTATAATGTAGGTGGCGGCGGTGTCTGGAGAGGCAGATTAGGGGTTAATAAATATAATGTCGGCGTAGGCGATGTCGGGGGAGGCAGATTAGAGTTAATAAGTGTAAGATTAGGGGTGTTTAGACTCGGGGTTCATGTTAGGGTGTTAGTTGTAAACATAACTTTTATTTCCCCATAGGAATCAATGGGGCTGCGTTACTGAGTTTTACGCTGCTTTTTTGCAGGTGTTAGACTTCTTCTCAGCTGGCTCTCCCCATTGATTCCTATGGGGAAATCGTGCACAAGCACGTACGACCAGCTCACCGCTGACTTAAGCAGCACTGGTATTGGAGTGCGGTAAGGAGCAAAGTTTTGCTCAACGCTCACTTCTTGCCTTTTAAAAAACTTGTAATACCAGCGCTGCATGTAAGTGAGCGGTGAGTTAAAACTGCTCGTTAGCACCGCACAGCTCAATACGAAAAACTCGTAATCTAGCCGATTGTACACTAGATTTTTCTTTGCATAAATCTTTTGAAGATGATCCATTTATATAGTCCATCTGGGAGTGTTTTTGTAAAAATGTATATCGTTTTGCTTATTTTTAAATAACATTGTGCTGATTTTCAGGCACCTAACTAAGCCCCAAAGTTTTAGATGTATACTGATGTCTACAGATTCCAGCGTGCTCCCGTTCATATAAAGGGTCTTTTCATATGTAGGGGGGGGGGAGTGTCTGCCCTTCTTGCTTTCTCAGCCCATTTCACTGGGTGTCCCAGCCTAACCTCATCAACAGTGCTAAATTGGGAGCTTCTAAGTACGTTTTTTAAAAGGTTTAAATCAGTTTATGTGCATATTCTTCTTTATAGTAGTGTCTAGTGCATGCAGTTATTAGAAAATTGGTGTATACTGTCCCTTTAACCCCCAAAAAATCTTTCATGATTCAGATAGAAAATACAATTTTAAACAACATTTCAATTTACTTCTATTATCTAATTTGCTTCATTCTTTTGGTATCCTTTGTTGAAGACATAGCAATACACATTAGTGCGCCAATAACACAAGGCTTATATGTGCAGCCACCAATCAGCAGCTCGCTGGCCTATTTAGATATGTTTTTAAAAAAATGGATATCAAGAGAATGAAGCAAATTACATAATAGTAGTAAATTGGAAAGTTGCTTAAAATCGCATGCTATTTCTAAATCACGAAAGAGAAAATTTCGGTTTTTAAGTCTTCATGTTTAACTTAACTCTGAAACATAAAATATAAATTTGCATTTTTAATAGTGCTCATTTTGTTTTATTTCTGCACTGAAAAAACATCTTGCCCCCAATTATTGGGATATCTAAGGCCTAAAAAATACAAACGGCTAGATTTAGAGTTTTGTCGGTAAAGCCATGCATTGCTAACAAGCTTTTTTTTTTCAGCGCACACTTAAGACAACGCTGGTATTACGAGTTTTCTGAATGGCTGCGTTAGCCTCAGAAAAGTGAGCGTTGAGCCAAATTTAGCTCCACTTCAACCCTCAATACCAGCGTTGCTTACGGTAGCGGTAAGCTGGAAAAACGTGCTTGTGCACAATTTCCCCATAGGATACAATGGGGCTGAGCTGGCTGAAAAAAAACCTAACACCTGCAAAAAAGCAGCGTTCAGCTCCTAACGCAGCCCCATTGTTTCCTATGGGGAAACACTTTCTAAGTCTACACCTAACACCCTAACATGAACCCCGAGTCTAAACACCCCTAATCTTACACTTATTAACCCCTAATCTGCCACCCCCGCTATCGCTGACACCTGCATTATACTATTAACCCCTAATCTGCCGCTCCAGACACCACCGCAACCTACATTATACCTATGAACCCCTAATCTGCTGTCTCTAACATCGCCGACACCTATATTATATTTATTAACCCCTAATCTGTCCCCCCCAACGTCGCTGCCACCTACCTACACTTATTAACCCCTAATCTGCCGACCGGACATCGCCGCCACTTTAATAAATGTATTAACCCCTAAACCACCGCAATCCTGCCTCGCAAACATTATAATAAATTTTATTAAACCCTAATCTGCCCTCCCTAACATCGCTGCCACCTACCTACAATTATTAACCCCTAATCTCCCACCCCCAACGTCGCCACTACTATAATAAAGTTATTAACCCCTAAACCTAAGTCTAACCCTAACACCCCCCTAAGTTAAATATAATTTAAATAAAACAAACTAAAATTACTATAATTAAATAAATTAATCCTATTTAAAACTAAATACTTACCTATTAAATAAACCCTAATATAGCTACAATATAACTAATAGTTACATTGTAGCTATTTAAGGATTTATATTTATTTTACAGGCAACTTTGTATTTATTTTAAATAGGTACAATAGCTATTAAATAGTTATTAACTATTTAATAGCTACCTAGTTAAAATAATTACAAAATTAACTGTAAAATAAATCCTAACCTAAGTTACAAATACATCTAACACTACACTATCAATAAATTAATTAAATAAATTAACTACAATTATCTAAACTAAAATACAATTAAATATACTAAACTATAATAAAAAAAACAAACACTAAATTACAAAAAATAAAAAAATATTACAAGAATTTTAATCTAATTACACCTAATCTAAGCCCCCTAATAAAATAAAAAAGGCCCCCAAAATAATAAAATTCCCTACCCTAAACTAAATTACAAAGTAATCAGCTCTTTTACCAGCCCTTAAAAGGGCTTTTTGCGGGGCATTGCCCCAAAGTAATCAGCTCTTTTACCTGTAAAAAAAAATACAATCCCCCCCAACATTACAACCCACCACCCACACACTCCTACTCTAAAACCCACCCAATCCCCCCTTTAAAAAACCCCTACCTTGAGCCGTGTTCAGCCAGCCGGCCACCGATGGGACAGAAGAGGACATCCGGACCGGCAGAAGTCTTAATCCTATCCGGGCAGAAGAGGACATCTGGACCGGCAGAAGTCTTCATCCTATCCGGGCAGAAGAGGAAATCCGGACCTGCAGACATCTTCATCCAGGCGGCATCTTCTATCTTCATCCTTCCGGAGCTGAGCGGAGCCATCTATCAGCCAGTCGGAATTAAGGTAGGAAAAATCTGATTGGTTGATTGAGCCAATAGAATTGACCTTGCATTCTATTGGCTGATCCAATCAGCCAATTGGATTGAACATCAATCTGATTGGCTGATTAAATTAACCAATCAGATTTTTCCTACCTTAATTCCGATTGACTGATAGAATCCTATCAGCCAATCAGAATTCGAGGGACGCCATCTTGGATGACATAATTTAAAGGAACCTTCATTCGTCGTTAGTCCGTCGGAAGAAGAGGATGGCTCCGCGTTAGCTGGATAAAAGATGGCTCCGCTCCGCTCCGGAAGGATGAAGATAGAAGATGCCGCCTGGATGTAGATGTCTGCCAGTCCAGATGTCCTCTTCTGCCCAGATAGGATGAAGACTTCTGCCAGTCCAGATGTCCTCTTCTGCCAGGATAGGATGAAGACTTCTGCTGGTCCAGATGTCCTCTTCTGCACGGATATGATGAAGACTTCTGCCGGTCCGGATGTCCTCTTCTGTCCCATCGGTGGCCGGCTGGCTGAACACGGCTCAAGGTAGGGTGATGTTCAATGGGGTAGTGTTAAGTTTTTTTAAGGGGGGATCGGGTGGGTTTTAGAGTAGGGGTGTGTGGGTGGTGGGTTGTTTTGTTGGGGGGGATTGTATTTTTTTTTTACAGGTAAAAGAGCTGATTACTTTGGGGCAATGCCCCGCAAAAAGACCTTTTAAGGGCTGGTAAAAGAGCTGATTACTTTGTAATTTAGTTTAGGGTAGGGAATTTTATTATTTTGGGGGCCTTTTTTATTTTATTAGGGGGCTTAGATTAGGTAATTAGATTAAAATTCTTGTAATATTTTTTTATTTTCGGTAATTTAGTGTTTTTTTTGTATTTTAGTTTAGTTTATTTAATTGTATTTTAGTTTAGATAATTGTAGTTAATTTATTTAATTAATTTATTGATAGCGTAGTGTTAGGTGTATTTGTAACTTAGGTTAGGATTTATTTTACAGGTAATTTTGTAATTATTTTAACTAGGTAGCTATTAAATAGTTAATAACTATTTAATAGCTATTGTACCTAGTTAAAATAAATACAAAGTTGCCTGTAAAATAAATATAAATCCTAAAATAGCTACAATGTAACTATTAGTTATATTGCAGCTATATTAGGGTTTATTTTATAGGTATTTAGTTTTAAATAGGATTAATTTATTTAATTATAGTAATTTTAGTTTGTTTTATTTAAATTATATTTAACTTAGGGGGGTGTTATGGTTAGGGTTAGACTTAGGTTTAGGGGTTAATAACTTTATTATAGTGGCGGCGACGTTGGGGGCAGGAGATTAGGGGTTAATAATTGTAGGTAGGTGGCAGCGATGTTAGGGAGGGCAGATTAGGGCTTAATAAAATTTATTATAGTGTTTGTGAGGCGGGAGTGTAGTGGTTTAGGGGTTAATACATTTATTAAAGTGGCAGCGATGTCCGGTCGGCAGATTAGAGGTTAATAAGTATAGTTAGGTTGCGGCGACGTTAGGGGGGGGCAGATTAGGGTTTAATAAATATAATGTAGGTGTTGGCGATGTTAGGGGCAGCAGATTAGGGGTTCATAGGTATAATGTAGGTGGCGGCGGTATCCGGTAGGCAGATTAGGGGTTAACTAATTTTATTATAGGCTTTGCGATGTGGGGGGGCCTCGGTTTAGGGGTTCATAGGTAGTTTATGGGTGTTAGTGTACTTTGTAGCACTGTAGTTAAGAGCTTTATGTTCCGGCGTTAGCCCATAAAACTCTTAACTACTGGCTTTTTTATGCGTTAGGAGTCTTGGAGGTAGAGGCTGTACCGCTCATTTTCACTTGTAATACCAGCATTAGGCAAATCATATTAAAAGGATAGGATACGCAATTGACGTAAGGGGATTTGCTGTAGCCTCGAGTCGCGGAAAAAAAGTGAGCGGTACACCTGTACCTGCCAAACTCTAAATACCAGCGGGCGTTAAACAGCAGCTTTAGGACCCCTTAACGCTGCTTTTTAAGGCTAACGTAGAACTCTAAATCTAGGTGTAATACTTAGTTACCAGAACTTGCCTAATATGGGGAAAAATTGCCTGAAAGGTCAAATAAATCTCTATACAAATCCAAGAAAACTAGTTATTGTACCTGAAAATAAATGGCATTAAGTAGTGTATCATCAGCACTCTGAATGAATCATTCCAATTAATTTTTAACAGGTAGATTAACACTACGGCAACATCTCAGTTCTATCACTATCAATATGAACAGTGCCAGCAGATACTACCCGGCTGCCAATATCATTAGCTTACAAGGAATTCCACTTCCTCTTACTTTCTAACTGCCAAACTGGTAATGCAATTATATTTTTCTTCCTTATTATCTCTACCTTGACCTAGTTTTAAAGGGTCAGTAAATATTAGAAATTACATTACATGTCTATCATTTTAAAACAAAAATAAATGAATCATGCATCTGTATTAATAAATTACTCTATCAGGCCAATTCCAAATCAAGCATATAATAAAATCTGCTTGAAATACGTGCACCTGATATTTAAAATCACTCAAAGAAGCATAAATAACAGGCATATGTTGGCACATACTGTACATAAAACTTAGCCGAGACTTCTGCCCGTCTGGAGGGTCACTTCGCCCGGCTTGGATGAAGACTTCTCCCGAATTCTTTGAGGACTTCGGCCCGGTTGGATTAAGACTTCTCCCGGTAAGGTGATCTTCAAGGGGTTAGTGTAAGGTTTTTTTAAGGGGGTATTGGGTGGGTTTTAAAGTAGGGTTGGTTGTGTGGGTGGTGGGTTTTAATGTTGGGGGGATTTGTAATTTTTTTTACAGGTAAAAGAGCTGATTACTTTGGGGCAATGCTCTGCAAAAGGCCCTTTTAAGGGCTATTTGTAATTTAGTGTAGGGTAAGGCTTTTTTATTTTGAAGGGCCTTTTTTATTTTGTTAGGGGGATTAGATTAGGTGAAATTAGTTTAAAAATCTTGTAATTTGTTTATTATTTTCTGTAATTTAGTGGGGGGGGGGGTTTGTACTTTAGATAATTTAATTTAATTTTATTTATTTTATGGAGATAATTTAATTATAGTGTATTGTTAGGTGTAATTGTAACTTAGGTTAGGTTTTATTTTACAGGTACTTTTGTATTTATTTTATCTAGGTAGTTATTAAATAGTTAATAACTATTTAATAACTATGTACGTAGTTAAAATAAATACAAATTAGGGGTTAATAATATTTAACTAATGGTTGCGAGGCGGGAGTGCGGCGGTTTAGGGGTTAATATGTTTATTATAGTGGCGGCGACGTTGGGGGCGGCAGATTAGGAGTTAAAAAGTGTAGGTAGGTTGCGGCGAAGTTTTGGGGGCGATAGATTAGGGGTTAAAAAGTGTAGGTAGGTTGCGGCGACATTGGGGGCGGCAGATTAGGAGTTAATAAATATAATGTAGGTGTCGGCGATGTTGGGGGCAGCAGATTAGTGTTTCATAACTATAATGTAGGTGGAGGCTGTGTCCGGAGCGGCAGATTAGGGGTTAATAATTATAATTTTGGTGTCGCGATGTCGGGGACGGCAGATTAGGGGTTAATAAGTGTAAGATTAGGGGTGTTTAGACTCGGGGTTCATGTTAGGGTGTTAGGTGTAGACATAAAATGTATTTCCCCATAGGAATCAATGGGGCTGCGTTAAGGAGTTTTACGCTGCTTTTTTGCAGGTCTCTTTCCGTTGATTCCTATGGGGAAATAGTGCACAAGCACATTACACCAGCTCACCACTAACGTAAGCAGCGCTGGTATTGGAGTGCGATAATGAGCAAAATTTTGCTCAACGCTCACTTCTTGTCTGGTTTGTAAAAACCCGTAATACCAGCGCTGTCTGTAAGTGAGCGGTGAGCATAAACTGCTCGTTAGCACCGCACAGCCTCTAACGCAAAACTCATAATCTAGGTGATAAGTTGCAATTTTCATGCCTCGTCCAGGCATATTGTGTGACATTACTATTAAAAAACAAACTACATTGAAAGAAATGAGCAAAATGAGACAAAACAGTGGCACAAACAGAAGTATCTACATGTGTCTTTTACAGCACCCTGCAACATCAGTTATATACAGCTGAAACATTATAGGGAGCCATTTCACATACTTGTAAACATGTTTTTAATAACAAATCTGGTTAAATGGCAAAATACAAATATTTATGTTTTTTACAAGCAAAAATACAAACATAGGGGTTTCAAGCAAATATTCACGCTTTTGCTTGATTTTCAAATGTGACACTGTTTCCTATTAGAGTGCAGAACTCATCATTTCATATGAATTGCAGGACACATTGTGTTGCATTACTTTTTTAATTACCCATGAAAATATGTTAATGGCTTGAAGCATATAGATGTGAATGGTAAGTAAATATTCTTGTATTCTGCATATAGTTTTGAATCAGAGGTGGACTGGGCTAGGGGGCAGGGTGACAATTGACCCTCATGCCTGTGTTAGCAATTCTTTGTGTGCGCTTACTCCAACACTGCGTTAGACCTAAATTGCACAACGCAAAGCATAATATGTATTTTTTACATTTCTATGTTCTTCTCATTGATTTTTTTAAATGTTTTATTATTAAATAAATATTTTTAAATATATGGTAAGTAAATATTCTTGTATTCTGCATATAGTGGACTGGGCTAGGGGGCAGGGTGGCAATTGACCCTCAGGCCTCTGTTGGGGGTAGAATCAGGGCCGGAGCAGGTGCAGTGATGGCAATTCATAGATGTGGCCATGGAATGTGCCTGGACTGCACAGTAAATCCCCATATAGGGGCATTGCAGCACATTTATAGTGTACATTATCCAATCCGTTTTTTACTGTCTGCACTTACACTGCTCCACTCATCAAAGTTGGGCCTACTGAGCCCTATGCCCAGTTTACTGTGCACCTCAGCAGTTTTTTGCCGCCTATATACCCCCAGAAAGCCCAGGGTTGCTATTGCTGTAGACTGCCCTATATGAGTTCCGCAGAAAGGGCGACATGATAACCAAGGGGCTGCTACCAATGCAGAGTAGTGTAAGGAATCTGGAATTCCAATACGAGTGGAGCGCAAATATTTGCTCGCAAGTGATATCGGGTTTTCATGATCATTTGTTATCATATTAAATTGCACTGGTATTACAAATTGAAAGTAAATGCGATCATTTGAGCACAATTCAAGTTAATGGGTATTAAACAAAAAAGTCTCACAAAACACATCAAATAAATTACAAAGTACATTTACACTTATAATAACACCATCTAATAAAAGTTATTTATAAAAATATTGCATATAAAAGTTATATGGGCTCATATATAATGGCCTTAACAATGAGATACATATAGTATATATATACATACACACACACACACATCTCTAAATATGGATATGTATGTATTTATATGTGTATATATGTGTGCAGATGTATTTATATATTTATATGGGTATATATGTATTTACAGACATATATACACATAAATACATATGTACACATGTATCGACATATATAAGTGCATTACAGCCCTTTGCAGTTAAAGGTATAGTCTACACCAGAATTTTTATTGTTCAAAAAGATAGATAATCCGTTTATTACCCATTTCACAGTTTTGCATAACCAACACAGTTATATTAATACACGTTTTACCTCTGTGATCGCTTTGTATCTAAGCCTCTGCAAACTGCCCCCTTATTTCAGTTCTTCTGTTAGACTTGCATTTTAGCCAATCAGTGCTGACTCCTAGGTAACTCCACATACGTAAGCACAATGTTATCTATGTGACAAACATGAACTCACAGCCTCTAGTGGTGAAAAACTGTCAAATTGCATTCAGATAAGAGGTGGTCTTCAAGGTCTAAGAAATTAGCATATGAGCCTACCTAGGTTTAGCTTTTAACTAAGAATACCAAAAGAACAAAGCAAAATTGGTTAAGTTTGAAAGTTGTTGAAAATTACATGCCCTACCTGAATCATGAAACTTTATTTTGGACTAGACTGTCCCTTTAAGTAGATGAAAACATGAATACATGAATGAAAAATCATATTAATGCAATATTCATATTTAATAAATTGTTATACTGTGTATTTACTGTAAATATTTCACATTCCAATGTTCTGCAAATAGATATTCCCATATATACTTTATATAGCTATACCTATATATAATCACGAAAAAGAATTTATATATATATATATATATATATATATATATATATATATATAGTAGCCAAAATGAAGTGCACTCTCAGGTCTTTCACAGCAAAAGTTACTTTATTGATGTAACGTTTTCGGAGGACTTGCCTCCTTCATCAGCATAGTGAATTAAACACAAAACACAAAATAAATAGTGTCATACTTACAATTAACATTCAAAACCATTCCCCTTTCCCATGGCGCCAAACTGCCGATATTGGAACGCATACTGCGTTCCACCGGCGATAAGAACCGGAAGTGGTGTGCAACATCGCTTCCGGAAGACAAAAATTGTTAATAATATTTACGATATTAATACAATGAATTGTGTAAAGTGAAACAAAAATTTCAAAGCGTGTCCACAGGGTGTTACCTAATAACAACATGTGTGAGTGCAGATACTACTAATCTGAAAAATCAGAGCCTGTGCCGCAAATAAGTGTTATTCCACAACTGGTTGCGCGTTGCCATGGCAACCTATATACACAAATCGTGCCCCACTCGCAGACTGAAAAGACTTATTCAAAAGCTGTTTGTCATAAATTCGTGTAGTAACCTATGAACTTTGAACAGTGCAATATTTAATCATACACATATGTGTTTAAGAAAATCAAAAAAATAATAAAATACATTGCTTACTTTAGTAGCGTGTAGTTTTAAATTTAAGCTGAAAATTTAAAGTTATATACTGCTGCATTAAAATGTCATCCCTACTTCTTTTGGGTGAGGAATACCTTTAAAGATTGCTAGATTACACCTACATAATGCGGACATATTCCTCAGGATTGCAATGTATACCCACTTTCCAGGGTGATAATGTATATTGGGTATATTGAGGGTAGGAGATCACTAATCATATAATTATAAATGATATGTAAGAACCCTAAGCTTTGTAAACCCAATGATAGAATCCCCCCAGTTATAGTTGACTAGCTAGCTGTAACTAGGTCATTCATTCCATGAACCTTAGTTTGCTAAAAACAATGTTACCACACATTCCACACTTAACCCCTTATTGAATATTGCTACTTCAATAAGGATCACAAAAAAAGGAAATAAAAATTAAAATAAACATAAATTATGGTTCCTGCATTCAATGCAAAAGTCCCTCTGGGTGATGGTATGGCTCTATAATTCCCAGGATGTATCATGTCCTTCTTGTCACAGACCCGAGGTTTTGTATTACTCCCATATCTCTTCAGGATATTATTTCACATATTTTTTCCATATTGTGTCACTCTACTGCCTCTTGTAACTGTTCTAGGAACAACATCGTATCTTTACTTCTTTACATAATCTTTACATCTTTGCTGGATTTGATACACTCCATATGGTTTTATAGGGCATTCGTTGTATGCTACATGGATGTTTAACCAATTCAGTGAGCCTTGTAATGATGGAATGGCTATGTGTGTTTAGCAGTGCATGGTAACTCCAAGGCAAAATTGCAGTGCCAGCACTAAGACTTTCATACGCGTGGTCTCTCAGGACCTAGACAATGAAAGGGCACATACCACTTGGACACATAATCTCACTCCATCAGAAAGAAAGGCTATCACTACATTACAAAAAGACACCTCCCTAGTTATTAGACCAGCTGAAAAGGGAGGAGCCATTGTCCTCCTGGACTATGACTACTATAGAGAGGACATTACAACTCAACTTTCTGACATAACAACATATAACACCCTGGGGTCTGATCCAACTGGCATTTTCAAAAAACAACTGGATGATCTGTTATGTATGGGATATGAACAGGGCTTTATCTCTGAACACATACTGAAATTTTGTACCACTGCCCATCCCAAGATACCCATACTATACATAATCCCGAAAGTGCATAAAAATGCAGAGAGACCTCCAGGACGCCCCATAGTGTCCGCTGTGAATTCCCTATGCCAACCGGTGTCGCAGTTTATTGATCTGCTGTTACAGTCGATTGTTAAGGGAACACGGTCATTTTTGCTAGACACTATCGAATTTATTAGATTGTTGGGGTCTGTTCACGTCCAGCCAGAGGATATTTTGGTCACCATGGACGTGAACAGCCTCTACACAATCATTCCTCATATAGAAGGACAGGAGGCAGTGAAAGCACATCTAGTGAATAACCCCCTATACGAGGGACCGCCTATTGAATTCTTACTGGCATTGATCAATTTCTGTCTTAGTAAGAATTATTTCAGATTCGAGGACAAATTTTTTCTGCAAATAGCAGGTACAGCCATGGGGTCATCCATGGCCCCCTCATATGCGAACCTATTCATGTCCCACTTTGAGAATCTGTACCTATGGGGTAAATGTGACTCATCTATCATTTTCTACCGTAGGTTCATAGATGATATTTTTTTTGATCTGGAGAGGGGGCATGGATGAACTCCATGGCTGGTTTGATCTCTTTAACAACACACCAACCACGGTTCGGTTCAAAATGTGTGTTGATTTACACTCCATCAATTTTCTTGATCTTAAGGTGTATAAAACGGCACAGGGACTGGGGTGCACACTATTTAGCAAACCTACAGACAGGAATTCCCTGTTGAGATCAGATAGTTGCCATCCCCCAGCACTCCTGAAGGGTATATTAAAATCACAATTAATCAGGACAGTGAGGAACAACTCTGATCCTATGAAGGGAGCCTCCCAGTTGTTGGAAATGGGTGCAAAATTTGCTGAGAGAGGGTATAAGTCACAAGACATCAAACAGATGATGGAAGAAGTATCACAATATACACAAACACAACTGTTAACAAAAAAACAGAGACAAACCACAGATGAAAAACTCATAATGGCTACCACATTTTCACCCAGTACTAGAAAAGTGGGATCGATTCTAAGAACACATTGGCCGATTGTGGCATCTGACCCAAAGCTACGCTTTAGTAACCACCTTACACCTATGGTGGGATACAGGAGGGGCACAAACCTGTGGGACCTACTGGTCAAAACGGACCCAAGGGTAAGCTACAGATCCATGACATATACTAACATCAAGGGATCGTACAGATGTTTGGGGTGCACCACCTGTAATGGTCTTATGAACACGAAGATATTCCATCACCCACACACCAATCGACAATTCAATATTCGTCACTCTATTACCTGTACAACAACATTTGTCGTATATCTGTTGGTGTGTCCTTGTTCTCGCTTTTATGTCGGCAAGACGACGGGCACCCTCAGAGAAAGAATGGCAAATCATCGTCATGCTATCCGGGCAGCTTTGAAGTCTGGAGATTCAGACCAACCTGTGGCCAGGCATTGTGCACAACATAGGTGCAAAAAATGGGTATATATGTGTGCGCCAATATTGTGTGAAACACAAATGGCAATAGATCTTTTTAATAATGGCTTTTTATTTATCTATTTAGGTTCATAAATTTTCTTATTTTTAAATATTTAAAACAAACAGTCCATAAAGTACCGATAATATGAAATTCACAATCAATACCAAAAAGATTTTTTACAATCAATAAATTTATTTGTAATAATAACTGTCAATTAATACGAAAAAAAAAATGTAGGCAAATTACACATAAACAATGTTAAAATCTAACTTCTCCCTATTGGTACCAATCTGAGTGCTAAATAAATAACGATATTTCTGGTTAATATCCCCAAAGGCCAAATGATGAGGGTAAGAAAAAATTGTAATAAAAAAGAAGACTATTTAACTCAGTCACTGATTCTGAAAGAAAAATTTATTGAAAGAGGATACAAAGATAATATTGTGGAAGATATAAGACAAGATATTGAAAAAATAGATAGAAGAACCCTACTAACAAAGAAACAAAAGGAATCAGATAATACCCAAATCAGCACAATTAAAGTACCATTTATTACTGAATATAATGCCAATCATAAATTAACAGAGAAAATTATGAAGAAACACTGGCATATTTTAAAACAAGACAAAATACTAGGACCCCTAATTAATGAAAGACCCCATTTTATCTACAGAAGAGCAAATAACCTGAAAAACAAGTTGGCCCCCACTACTATAAAGAAAAAACGAAATAACGATAGGGACTTAAAAGGAAACGAAATAAAAGGTTTTTTTCCTTGTTTTATCTGCAAATCATGCAGACATTCACAGAAAAGAAAAACAATTACTTCTAATACAAATAAAAAAGAATTTAAAATCCATGATTGTATTAGATGTACAGATACCAATACGGTATATGTAATTCAGTGCAAATGTGGTCAGCAATACGTAGGAGAGTCGGAAAGACCCCTACGTGAAAGAATCAGAGAACATATTTTATCTATTGAAAACATGGACAAAGAAAGAAATAAGGAACTACCGGTTCCTAAACACTTTAAACAATGTAATGGAGGTAACTTAAAATGTTTTCAATATACGGGGATAGCTAAACTGCCCAAACAAACAAGAGGAGGGGATGTACACAATAAGCTGCTGCAACTAGAGAGCAAATGGATTTTTAATCTTGATACATTACACCCTCAGGGCCTTAATCTAGAAATCGAATTAGGAAGCTTTTTCAAATAATAAATCTATACAAAGAATTTTTTAAAACAATTTTTTAGAAATTTTTACAAATGTTTTTAAGATAATAGTGTTTCTTCTATCATATTTAAAAAAAATTTATAAAAAACTTTTACAAAAAAATGTTTATTTTTATTCTTTCAAAGTGGCTTATATTACATGATCTCTTTTTTCTTTTTCTTTTAAATTATCAAATAGTTTATATTAAATATATATATTTTTAATATTTTTAACTATAATATCATTTATAAAAACAGCATCTGTAATATATCTTTTATAATACCACTCTCTCAGGTCCGATATGAATTGATAATATGTTTTTCACCATTTAATAATTAATTATTAAACTTTTGAATAATTAACTGTTAATTGATCCAAAATTATGTATCTTGTTTTCATAAACCTTTCCATAAGCTCTCACTTTTTAAATATATTTGCTTAGAAACACATCACTAAAATGTAAAACGTTTTTTTCTATTGCAAAGTAAACGATATGCACAGCAAACACAAACGGAACAAACATATCAACTAATTATGGAATCAATTAGTATGGACATCTAGATATAAAAGGACCCCATCAGTATCATCCGGTATGGTTTGACAAAGGCTCTAAGGAGCTGAAACGCGTTACCAATACACGGATGATACATTGAGGACGTTGCTGAGGACGCTGCTAGGACGCTGCTAAGGAAAGTCAGGTTTCAATCCGGGATACAACTCGCCAACGTCACTTCCCGCACTTGTGGGCGTGTCTTAGGATTGACACGAGTCTTTGTGTTTGGCGCTACCCCTAAACTGACGAGCATTTGCAGCGGTTTTCAGCAGTTTCAAATAAGGTACTTTCTTCTGCTCTGACATTGTTTCTAAAGCACAAGTACGAGTCATAAAGGAATAACCCAAAAAGGCTATTTGTTTCTGAGAAATATCACAGACGGATATTGGAAATTGGAGTTTGGAGTAAAAACTTTTCTCTCTCTTTTTTTCCTATCATATGCCGACTTATTGTTAACACTGCTAACTCAGATTCCGGGACAAGAGAGGATCACACTAAAAATATACACATATGCTTAAGTCCAATTATAAGCATATAATTTGATGAACTGTTTCTAATGAGAAGTTTTTTAAAACTACCTTGCATAAGGTTACTTTAAGGCATTTTAGGCTTCTTTTAGACACTTTTCAGATACATTTTTAGATTGTGTATTAGATTTTAATTTTATCTTAGTATTAGATTGTCTAACTATATATATTTTAACCAGAAATTTCGTTATTTATTTAGCACTCAGATTGGTACCAATAGGGAGAAGTTAGATTTTAACATTGTTTATGTGTAATTTGCCTACATTTTTTTTTCGTATTAATTGACAGTTATTATTACAAATAAATTTATTGATTGTAAAAAATCTTTTTGGTATTGATTGTTAATTTCATATTATCGGTACTTTATGGACTGTTTGTTTTAAATATTTAAAAATAAGAAAATTTATGAACCTAAATAGATAAATAAAAAGCCATTATTAAAAAGATCTATTGCCATTTGTGTTTCACACAATATTGGCGCACACATATATACCCATTTTTTGCACCTCTGATCATTATCAGGCTTAGGGATTGCCTGTTTTTTATGTGTAGCCCAGATCTTGTCTAGCGCATTTTTTTCATAATTTCCTTTAATAAATTGTGCACAACATAAACATCCGGTGGCATCAATAAGATACACACTCATCGATCATGTCCCCCCTTTGGACAGGGGTGGGGACAGGGGCAAGATACTCCTACAGCGGGAAGCACAGTGGATGTACCAATTGGGCACGGTACACCCGGGTGGACTTAACACAACTCCCGATTTCAAAGCCTAGACTACTATGACTCTGTGAGTTCTGGGCTCGACTGATCCCGTTATGGGGGGTGGACTTGCTCAGATACACTCACAGCACCAGGTATGGGGGACTTTGGCACTTCCAGTTCCTGAGTGGAAGTCAGGTAGTGGTGCCTTGGAGTTACCATGCACTGCTAAACACACATAGCCATTCCATCATTACAAGGCTCACTGAATTGGTTAAACATCCATGTAGCATACAACGAATGCCCTATAACACCATATGGAGTGTATCAAATCCAGCAAAGATGTAAAGATTATGTAAAGAAGTAAAGATACGATGTTGTTCCTAGAACAGTTACAAGAGGCAGTAGAGTGACACAATATGGAAAAAATATGTGAAATAATATCCTGAAGAGATATGGGAGTAATACAAAACCACAGTCGGGTCTGTGACAAGAAGGACATGATACATCCTGGGAATTATAGAGCTATACCATCACCCAGAGGGACTTTTGCATTGAATGCAGGAACCATAATTTATGTTTATTTTAATTTTTATTTCCTTTTTTTGTGATCCTTATTGAAGTAGCAATATTCAATAAGGGGTTAAGTGTGGAATGTGTGGTAACATTGTTTTTAGCAAACTAAGGTTCATGGAATGAATGACCTAGTTACAGCTAGCTAGTCAACTATAACTGGGGGGATTCTATCATTGGGTTGCCTATTTGATATAACTAGGAGTTTACAAAGCTTAGGGTTCTTACATATCATTTATAATTATATGATTAGGGATCTCCTACCCTCAATATACCCAATACACATTATCACCCTGGAAAGTGGGTATACATTGCAATCCTGAGGAATATGTCCGCATTATGTAGGTGTAATCTAGCAATCTTTAAAGGTATTCCTCACCCAAAAGAAGTAGGGATGACATTTTAATGCAGCAGTGTATAACTTTAAATTTTCAGCTTAAATTTAAAACTACACGCTACTAAAGTAAGCAATGTATTTTATTATTTTTTTGATTTTCTTAAACACATATGTGTATGATTAAATATTGCACTGTTCAAAGTTCATAGGTTACTACACGAATTTATGACAAACAGCTTTTGAATAACTCTTTTCAGTCTGCGAGTGGGGCACGATTTGTGTATATAGGTTGCCATGGCAACGCGCAACCAGTTGTGGAATAACACTTATTTGCGGCACAGGCTCTGATTTTTCAGATTAGTAGTATCTGCACTCACACATGTTGTTATTAGGTAACACCCTGTGGACACGCTTTGAAATTTTTGTTTCACTTTACACAATTCATTGTATTAATATCGTCAATATTATTAACAATTTTTGTCTTCCGGAAGTGATGTTGCACACCACTTCCGGTTCTTATCGCCGGTGGAACGCAGTATGCGTTCCAATATCGGCAGTTTGGCGCCAAGGGAAAGGGGAATGGTTTTGAATGTTAATTGTAAGTATGACACTATTTATTTTGTGTTTTGTGTTTAATTCACTATGCTGATGAAGGAGGCAAGTCCTCTGAAAACGTTACATCAATAAAGTAACTTTTGCTGTGAAAGACCTGAGAGTGCACTTCATTTTGGCTACTATTTGTTGTTTAAAGTTGCACCCAGGCAGTTTTCCACTTGTGGGTAAGATCTGGAATTTTGGATATCTATATATATATCTCTATATATATATATATACAGGGAGTGCAGAATTATTAGGCAAATGAGTATTTTGACCACATCATCCTCTTTATGCATGTTGTCTTACTCCAAGCTGTATAGGCTCGAAAGCCTACTACCAATTAAGCATATTAGGTGATGTGCATCTCTATAATGAGAAGGGGTGTGGTCTAATGACATCAACACCCTATATCAGGTGTGCATAATTATTAGGTAACTTCCTTTCCTTTGGCAAAATGGGTCAAAAGAAGGACTTGACAGGCTCAGAAAAGTCAAAAATAGTGAGATATCTTGCAGAGGGATGCAGCACTCTTAAAATTGCAAAGCTTCTGAAGCGTGATCATCGAACAATCAAGCGTTTCATTCAAAATAGTCAACAGGGTCGCAAGAAGCGTGTGGAAAAACCAAGGCGCAAAATAACTGCCCATGAACTGAGAAAAGTCAAGCGTGCAGCTGCCAAGATGCCACTTGCCACCAGTTTGGCCATATTTCAGAGCTGCAACATCACTGGAGTGCCCAAAAGCACAAGGTGTGCAATACTCAGAGACATGGCCAAGGTAAGAAAGGCTGAAAGACGACCACCACTGAACAAGACACACAAGCTGAAACGTCAAGACTGGGCCAAGAAATATCTGAAGACTGATTTTTCTAAGGTTTTATGGACTGATGAAATGAGAGTGAGTCTTGATGGGCCAGATGGATGGGCCCGTGGCTGGATTGGTAAAGGGCAGAGAGCTCCAGTCCGACTCAGACGCCAGCAAGGTGGAGGTGGAGTACTGGTTTGGGCTGGTATCATCAAAGATGAGCTTGTGGGGCCTTTTCGGGTTGAGGATGGAGTCAAGCTCAACTCCCAGTCCTACTGCCAGTTTCTGGAAGACACCTTCTTCAAGCAGTGGTACAGGAAGAAGTCTGCATCCTTCAAGAAAAACATGATTTTCATGCAGGACAATGCTCCATCACATGCGTCCAAGTACTCCACAGCGTGGCTGACAAGAAAGGGTATAAAAGAAGAAAATCTAATGACATGGCCTCCTTGTTCACCTGATCTGAACCCCATTGAGAACCTGTGGTCCATCATCAAATGTGAGATTTACAAGGAGGGAAAACAGTACACCTCTCTGAACAGTGTCTGGGAGGCTGTGGTTGCTGCTGCACGCAATGTTGATGGTGAACAGATCAAAACACTGACAGAATCCATGGATGGCAGGCTTTTGAGTGTCCTTTCAAAGAAAGGTGGCTATATTGGTCACTGATTTGTTTTTGTTTTGTTTTTGAATGTCAGAAATGTATATTTGTGAATGTTGAGATGTTATATTGGTTTCACTGGTAAAAATAAATAATTGAAATGGGTATATATTTGTTTTTTGTTAAGTTACCTAATAATTATGCACAGTAATAGTCACCTGCACACACAGATATCCCCCTAAAATAGCTATAACTAAAAACAAACTAAAAACTACTTCGAAAACTATTCAGCTTTGATATTAATGAGCTTTTTGGGTTCATTGAGAACATGGTTGTTGTTCAATAATAAAATTAATCCTCAAAAATACAACTTGCCTAATAATTCTGCACTCCCTGTATATATATATATATATATATATATATATATATATATATATATATATATACTAGTACTAAAGCCCGTGTACACGGGCCATTTTTTTCAGACCAGCGGTCCCACCCCTTGCTCTCTCCCCCCTTTCTTTTGCTCTCTCTTCCCCCCTCTCTTTTGCTTTCTTTCCCCCCTCTCTTTTGCTTTCTCTCCCCCCTCTCCTTTGTTCTCTCTCTCCCCTCTTTTGCTCTCTCTCTCCCCTCTTTTGCTCTCTCTCTCCCCTCTTTGGCTCTCTCCATCCTTTCTTTTGCTCTCTCTCCCCCCTCTTTGGCTCTCCCCCCCCTTTGGCTCTCCCCCCCCCCTCTTTGGCTCCCCCCCCTCTTTGGCTCCCCCCCCCCCTCTTTGGCTCCCTCCCCTCTTTTGCTCTCTCTCCTCTTTGGCTCTCTCTCTCCCCTCTTTGGCTCCCCCCCCCTTTGGCTCTCTCTCCCCCCTCTTTGGCTCTCTCTCCCCCCTCTTTGGCTCTCTCTCCCCCCTCTTTGGCTCTCTCTCCTCTTTGGCTCTCCCTTCCCCTTTGGCTCCCCCCCTCTTTGGCTCTCCCCCCCCCTCTTTTGCTCTCCCCTCCCCTCTTTGGCTCTCTCCCCCCTCTTTTGTTCTCTCCCCCCTCTTTGGTGCTCTCCCCCCCTCTTTGGCTCTCTCCCCCCCTCTTTGGCTCTCCCCCCCTCTTTGGCTCTGCCCCCCCCCCCTCTTTGGCTCTCTCTCCCCCCTCTTTGGCTCTTTTCCCTCTTTTGCTCTCCTCTTTGGCTCTCTTTCCTCTTTGGCTCTCTCTCCCCCCCCCTCTTTGGCTCTCCCCCCCCTTTAGCTCTCTCCCCCCCCCTTTGGCTCTCTCCCCCCCCCCCTCTTTGGCTCTCTCTCCCCCCTCTTTGGCTCTCTCTCCCCCCTCTTTGGCTCTCTCTCCTTTTTGGCTCTTTTTCCTCTTTGGCTCTCTCTCTCCCCCCTCTTTGGCTCTCCCCCCCTTCTCTTTGGCTCTCCCCCCCTTCTCTTTGGCTCTCTTCCCCCCCTTCTCTTTGGCTCTCTCTCCCCCCCCCCTTCTCTTTGGCTCTCTCTCCCCCCCCCTTCTCTTTGGCTCTCTGCCCCCCCTTCTCTTTGGCTCTCTACCCCCCCTTATCTTTAGCTCTCTGCCCCCCCCTTCTCTTTGGCTCTCTGCCCCCCTTCTCTTTGGCTCTCTGCCCCCCCTTCTCTTTGGCTCTCTGCTCCCCCCCTTCTCTTTGGCTCTCTGCCCCCCCCTTCTCTTTGGCTCTCTGCCCCCCCTTCTCTTTGGCTCTCTGCCCCCCCCCTTCTCTTTGGCTCTCTGCGCCCCCTTCTCTTTGGCTCTCTGCCCCCCCTTCTCTTTGGCTCTCTGCCCCCCCGCCTTCTCTTTGGCTCTCTGCCCCCCCGCCTTCTCTTTGGCTCTCTGCCCCCCCCTTCTCTTTGGCTCTCTGCCCCCCCCTTCTCTTTGGCTCTCTGCCCCCCTTCTCTTTGGCTCTCTGCCCCCCCCTTCTCTTTGGCTCTCTGCCCCCCCCCTTTCTCTTTGGCTCTCTGCCCCCCCCCTTCTCTTTGGCTCTCTGCCCCCCCCCTTCTCTTTGGCTCTCTGACCCCCCCTTCTCTTTGGCTCTCTGCCCCCCCCTTCTCTTTGGCTCTCTGCCCCCCCCTTCTCTTTGGCTCTCTGCCCCCCCCTTCTCTTTGTCTCTCTGCCCCCCCCTTCTCTTTGGCTCTCTGCCCCCCCCTTCTCTTTGGCTCTCTGCCCCCCCTTCTCTTTGGCTCTCTGCCCCCCCCCCCCCCTGCTCCCTCTCTGGCTCTGTCTTCGCGGGACCCCGCCCGGCCACGCCCCATCTCGGCAACACCCGCCCGGCCACGCCCCTCGCGACGCCCGGCCACGCCCCTTGCGACGCTCCCGTCGGCCACAAACAGCTGTGAGGTCTGGGGAGCGCGTTGCCGCTTCTCACGCAGCAGACCTCACAGCTGTTGAGTAGCTCGCGCTCCCTATCTCACAGCTGCTTGTATGCTGTGTACCTCGAGCTCCCAATCTGTCAGCTGTCAGCTATGCCGAGGTGCGCGAGAATAGAATCTAAGGCCAAGTGTTTGTCTGTACTGCGCATGACGGCTTCAGACAAACACTTGTCTTTTATAATATAGGATATATATATATATATATATATAAATTAATTAAAATTATGGGGGGAGATAAAAAACTGAAATTGAAATCCTCCATGTCTCAAAATGAAATCAATGTAAATATTTGCATAGGAAATTAGCACATCTAGGCAAGTATCCCCGCTTGCTTTTCCCCAGAAATAACTCATATACAATGTGACCAATGCACAAGAGAATTCTGGGTAAGTTATGCAAATTAGATATGCAAATTCTCAGTTTTTTTGCTTCAAAATAATACTGTTTTAACACAGCTATTCTTTTAACAGGATTATTACAGCAAACCAGAAATCACTCACTAGACAGCCTGTTTCATTATTTTTGGAACTCATCAGTAGGAGATAGATTTCTGGTTGCTGCATTGGTAAAGCTTTTTTCAAGGTTTAACCAAAATTCATTAAAATTATGGGGGGAGATAAAAAACTGAAATTAAAATCCTCCATGTCTCAAAATTAAATCAATCTAAATATTTGCATAGGAAATTAGCACATCTAGGCAAGTATCCCTGCTTGTTTTCCCCCAGAAATAACTCATATACAATATATAAAGGGTAGTTAGGGTACTGGTGAGGAGTCCTGGAGCTCCTGTGTTTTAGATGGCCTTAGGCTATTTCTCTAATGTAATTTCACATTGTGCGCATTATTAGAAGGCTGATAGCGTGCTTTCAATATTTTGATTACTAGTAGACTTTATGTATCTCAATCAACCTGCTAAGGGATAGTTTTCAACATTGTTACTTAAAATACAATTTTGACTTGGTATTAAACTATTGGCTTAAATGAGAGTAATATATGCAGATGCTACTGGCTCTAACCTGAGTTTGTACTGAGGCTAAATTAATGATTATATTACAAATGAAAAAGAGAGTAATATATGAAAATGCTATTGGCTCTAACTTGTGATTTTTTGGCTCTAACTTGTGCTTTTTTTAAATGTTTTATTATTAAGTAAATATTTTTATATATATGGTAAGTAAATATTCTTATATTCTGCATATAGTGGACTGGGCTAGGGGGCAGGGTGGCAATTGACCCTCAGGCCTCTGTTGGGGGTAGAATCAGGGCCGGTGCAGGTGCAGTGATGGCAATTCATAGATGTGGCCATGGAATGTGCCTGGACTGCACAGTAAATCCCCATATAGGGGCATTGCAGCACATTTATAGTGTACATAATCCAATCAGTTTTTTACTGTCTGCACTTACACTGCTCCACTCATCAAAATTGGGCCTACTGAGCCCTATGCCCAGTTTACTGTGCACCTCAGCAGTTTTTGCCGCCTATATACCCCCAGAAAGCCCAGGGTTGCTATTGCTGTAGACTGCCCTATATGAGTTCCGCAGAAAGGGTGACATGATAACCAAGGGGCTGCTACCAATGCAGAGTAGTGTAAGGAATCTGGAATTCCAATACGAGTGGAGCGCAAATATTTGCTCGCAAGTGATATCGGGTTTTCATGATCATTTGTTATCATATTAAATTGCACTGGTATTACAAATTGAAAGTAAATGCGATCATTTAAGCACAATTCAAGTTAATAGGTATTAAACAAAAAAGTCTCATAAAACACATCAAATAAATTACAAAGTACATTTACACTTATAATAACACCATCTAATAAAAGTTATTTATAAAAATATTGCATATAAAAGTTATATGGGCTCATATATAATGGCCTTAACAATGAGATACATACAGTATATATATACACACACACACACACACACATTTCTAAATATGGATATGTATGTATTTATATGTGTATATATGTGTGCAGATGTATTTATATATTTATATGGGTATATATGTATTTACAGACATATATACACATAAATACATATGTACACATATATAGACATATATAAGTGCATTAGAGCCCTTTGCAGTTAAAGGTATAGTCTACACCAGAATTTTTATTGTTCAAAAAGATAGATAATCCGTTTATTTTTTTTTATTTTTTTTAAATCTTTTATTTAAGCTTAGCCAATCAAAACAGGAAGGAAATTACCAAATTCCGAACATGGTTATTGTCACGCAGGACAATCAATCTTTCAAGCAAAAAGAAAAAATATTTCAAGTAAATGTAAATAATGCACTTACAATATTGAGTAAAACAGAGTTTACAACCTATACTTTGGCCAAATCCAGAATTCCATATCAACTAAAATCATAATGGCTAATATTTTATAAGCATATAGACAACCATCAAAACACCAAAAACATTCCTATAACATAAAAATGAAATAAGAAAAGGAAAGAAAGAGAAAAAAAAAAAAAAAAAGGGGAGATGAGCCCCCCCCCCCCCCCCCCCCCGTAGAACGATATCTTGTAAAGTATCTATAAACCCCACTTAATCTATATCACAAGCATTCCTGAGCCAAGTATCCGGAAATACCTGCAATAACACCATCTCTGCAAAACTCACAGAGGACCGAAATGGCATTAAAATCTGCTTCTGGAGACTAGGAGTATAAGTTTTAATAACCGGCGCCCAGCCTACCAAAAATTCTCTTATTCTTTTTTCAGATACCTGCTGCAAATGAAAAGATTCAAAAATAATATGAGCTTGAATATCTCTCAATACTGAAGGGAAGGTGGGGGGAGACTTTGACCTCCATTTTTTGAAAATATTATATCTCACCGTCAATATAATAGTATTTATGACTCGCCGCGTAGAACTATTTCCCTCCTCTATAAATAGTAACACTATCTCCTTAAAGGATAGGGAGATATTACTTTCAAATACTCTGTTATACCAATATTGTACCTTCTGCCAAAGTTGAAAAATTTTAGGGCAGGTCCATAACATATGGCAGATATCGGCCCGGACATACGAGCAGTGTTCACATATAAATAGTTTACCCGGATAATATTTAGTTAATGTTGCCGGAGAATAATATGAATTGTTTAATAATTTTGAATGAGATTCTTTCCAACTCTCTACCACCGGAGATCTGACCACTGTTGCCAGACTTTTGGATATTGACTCAAACTCTAGGGCTGGAAAATAGAATCGCCAGAATTGGCACAATTTATCCTTCTCTCCTATACCTTGTTTGGAAAGCATAATATCATAAAGAAGAGAGATTGATGCAACCCCTCCAATAAATTTCCTAATACAGATCTTGATCTCGGGCCACTCCCATCCTTCAGACGCATACCAGCTTTGAGCAGAAAGAAAATGACGGATTTGAAAATAAGCAAATCGATTAGAACTGGGTAGAGAAAATTTCTCCCTAATGGTCTCCCACGGGAGTATCTGCATACCATTATCGAGTAATTGATATACATATTCAAGCCCTCCAGCTGTCCAGACCTGGAAACATTTATGATCTATTCCTGGTCGAAAAAGGGGATTCCCTCTAATAGGCAGAAAGTCCGAAAAAGAGGGATCTATTTTGGCCAGTTTACAGAATTTATGCCATATCACTACTACATTCCTAACTGAGCTAAGGGAGGATACCTTCGTCGGAAGAGCCTTCAGCAGGCAGTGCAAGAGCGCCACTAGGGACCATGGTTTAACCATGTACGATTCCAACTCGTATGTAGTAACCAAGTTAGACCGCGCAATCCAGTCTAATGCTATTTTAATCAGAGCTGCCCAATTGTATAATTTAATACTGGGGAGGGCTATGCCTGCCTCAATATATTTCTGGGTTAGCCTATTAATCGAAATTCGAGGTTTCTTTGATTTCCAAAGAAACTTCGAAAACCAAGAAGATAAATTCTTCAAATCCCTATTGAGTATCATAAGAGGTAGATTCTGCAAATAGTAAAGAATTTTGGGAAAAATTATAGATTTGATTAAATTGGCCGAGGCTGATAATGATAAGGGAAAAGCCGCCCAGAGCTTAAGGTCATCCTGAATTTTCTGAAAAAGTGACCTAAAATTGGCCTGATACCACTGTTTCGGGTTTCTATTAATTTCTAGCCCAAGGTATTTAATGGCATTAACATTACGAAATAAAATATTAGGGCGCTCCCTATGCTGCCGCCCGAGCCACATCAAGTCGCTCTTCCCCATATTGATTTTATACCCCGCAAACGTGCTAAAAAGCTTTATTGTGTCAACCACTCTCGGGATGGTTACTGATGTTTTATTCAAAAATAGCAAAATATCATCAGCGTAGAGGAGAATTTTCAAATTCTGCCCACCTAACGGAATTCCGGGCAGGACCTCTCGCAATCTAATCGCCAGCGGTTCTAGGACAATGTTAAACAGGAGAGGCGAGAGTGGACACCCCTGCCTTGTACCTCTCTGCAATCGAATGCCAGGAGAAGTCCTGCCATTCACTAGCAAATAAGACACCGGATTCTGATATATTTTGGCAACAAAGTTAAAAAAGCTACCCCCAAAACCAAATCTCGTTAAAGTCGCAAAAAGGTGTCTCCAAGAGATGCAGTCAAAGGCTTTGACCGCATCTAATGTCAGGACCGCTAGGTCCTTAAATTCCGGCTTCGCTTCCGGTTGCTCTATATTCCATATATAGTCCACTAGAGTTGTTAGTTTTCTTATGTTTTTAGAGGAACTATGGTTTGCCATGAATCCCACCTGATCGACATGAATCAACCTATCCAAACAGGTCACTAATCTCTGGGCTATAATGGACATTAAAATTTTATAGTCCGCATTGAGGACAGAGATAGGCCTATAGGAGGCTGGATCCTCCGGATTTTTCCCTTTTTTTAAGATCAGGGAAATGTTGGCCGCAGCGAAGAGGGAAGAAATAGAGTTATCTGATATGTAATAATTATTGAACAGTCTCTCTAACATGGGTATAACCTGATCAGAGAGACTTTTATAGAACTCAGACGGAAATCCGTCTGGACCCGCCGCTTTATTAAGTTTGGTACGTGCAATAGCTTTACTTATTTCTTCCACCGAAACTGGTGCATTTAGCACTTCTAATTCCTCTTGTTGGATTTCGGGAACCGAAATAGAGGACCAAAATTCCAACTGATTATCCAAGCTAAATTCCCCTTCAGAATATAGATGCTGATAAAATCGGAAAAAGGTTCCGGAAATTTCATCAATATCCGAGGTACAACCATTTTCTGTCTGTATTACTGGGATAAAATTCTTCTTGTTCCTAGCTTTAACCAATCTGGCTAAATGTTTAGCAGAGCTACCATGAAGACCCCTAAACCGCATAGTAATTTTTGTCTCCTCTTGCTGGTGTTTTTGATGCAGGAAGGCATCTCTCTCTCTCCTGCTATCTACATAAACATCCCAATTGACCTTAGACCGATCCCTGCAGTATTTACGATAGGCATTTCTAACTTGATTAGACAACTGAATGTCCCTGCACCGCGCTTTCCTGTTCCTCGTGATCATATACCCCTTAATATCCCCCCTTAACACTGCCTTGGCCGTTTCCCAAAATACCTCAATTTTATGCAGGTGCCCCGAATTGAACCCACAGAACTCCTTCCACTTACTTACTAAGCAGGACAAAAATCTTGGATCGTTATAAAGATACCTCGGGTAGACAAATCTGGGGGGAGGACTATCCCTCCTATCCTGAAACGAAATACCTAAAGAGATGATAGCGTGGTCCGACACCAAGATCTCACCAATCTCAGCTTCCATTCTAGCCGCTGGTAATGACTCTGCAACTAAAAATAAATCTATACGTGAAAACGTTCTATGGGCTCTGGATTCGCATGTAAAATTCTGCAAATCTGGATTCAGCCTGCGCCATATGTCATGCACCTGTAACTTCTGGCAGAAACATTGGAAGAGTTTAGCGCTTCTCCTATTCTCTAGAAAATTTCTGCCTACCAGCCTATCCAGTTCCGGGTGTAAAGTCATGTTGAAATCACCTCCAATTACTAAATTTTCTTTTACCAACGGGAACAGTATCCCCTTAATCTTATCCCAAAATTTCCTATCAAATTTATTAGGGCCATAAATATTACAAAGCACAAATTTTATACTATTTATATAGATGTGCAAAATAATGAATCTGGCTTCTGGGTCCACTTCTATGTGGGTAATCCTATAGTCTAAGCTCTTATTTATAAGAAACACTACCCCACATTTCCTAGCTCCAGCATTAGTAGATACCACTTCGCCCACCCATTTAATCTTAAGTTTTTTAGCCTCCTGTTCCACTATGTGGGTTTCCTGGAGAAAAGAAATTTCGGGCTTATGTTTAGCTAGGAGTTTTACAATTAATTTGCGTTTAGCGGGCGAAGAGATCCCCCCTACATTCCACGACGTTAACTTCAATTCCATATACTATGACATGAAAAAAAAAAAACAAGAAATCCTGAGGGGGGGGGGGGGGGGGAAGGGCCGAAAAAAAAAACTAAATACAAAACAAAACAAAACAAAAAAAAAAAAAAAAAAAATAAAATAAAAAATAAATAAAAAATAAAAGGACAAACAAGAAAAAACAAGAAAGAAAAAGAGAATGAAGAGGGATGGGGGAAGGGAAAAAAAAGACATATATAGAAGAACAATTAAACCAGAAACACAACATATTTTAATGTACCGAATCAAACTTATATAATCTGAAATGAGAGGGAGTGAACTAGATCTCATTTATCTTTGAGAAACTCTTTCACCTCTCCCGGCTCAGGAAAAACTAGGCGAGCTCCCCTGTAGTCAACTATTATTTTAGCCGGATAAACCATCCGCGCGTTGATTCCTTTGTCAATAATTTGAGTACAGAGGGGGGCCATTATCCTTCTCTTCGATGAAGTTTCGACAGAGAAATCCTGAAACAGTAAAACTTTACTATTCCCAAACATTAGAGGTTCATGCAGTTTCTTAAACAATTTCATCATCTCAATTTTATCTTGAAAATTCAACACTTTGCATATACACATCCTACTCTTACTTTGTCCTGAGCCTACATTTTTTTTCCCCCCAATTCTATGAGCTCTCTCAATTACAACCGGTAACCTTGATTGTGGGATACCCAGTTTCTGCGGTAGCGTGACCGAAGCGAACTTCAGTAGATCTTCAAACTCCGCTTCTTCTGGGAGGCCCACAATTCGAATGTTGTTACGTCTCGCCCGGTCCTCAAGGTCGTCGAGACGACCCTGAAGATTGGTAATTTTAGTATCCTGTTGGGATATTATATTTTCCTGAGTACTAACCTGATCTTCCAGGTCAGAAATCCTGTTTTCTGCCTCTTGCATTCTGTGTGCAAACTGTCTTACTTCAACTGACAGGGCAGTAATCTCAGATGAAATAGATCCTAACTCCTTTCTAATTAAATCAAATTGTGGTGAAAATAATTCAGACAGTTGCGAAAATAGTGAGTGAGAGTCCACCACGCTGGTCACAGGTTCTACTGAAGTGTCTAAGCCAAGCTCAACGGTTTTAGTTTTTTTATCCTTGGCTTTAACCGGCATTTTGGGAGAAGATTTCCCTTGCAGGAACTTATCCATATAACTTTGAGTGAGATGGCACAAGACCAAAAAAGAACACAAAGATGGGTGAAAAGAAAGTTACACACGTGAAAAAAGTATGAGTAGAACACCTGGCCCTACTGTGCCAACCAGACATAAACCCTAGGAAACCCTAGGGGATTGATGGTGCAACCTGTGAGAATGTGGGGCAGGGGGGGAAAAATACAAAAGAAAACCGAGCCACACAGAACAAAATCTGAGGGGGGGCCCGTGCCCCTCCTGAATTAAGTGAAAATAGGGCCCACACTTTTTAGGAGTATGCGTCCGTGCATACACAGTGAATAGAAGGGGGACCAGGGAAAGGAGGGAAAAAATAAATAAAAAAATAAATAAAAAATATGGATATGTATGTATTTATATGTGTATATATGTGTGCAGATGTATTTATATATTTACATGGGTATATATGTATTTACAGACATATATACACATAAATACATATGTACACATATATAGACATATATAAGTGCATTAGAGCCCTTTGCAGTTAAAGGTATAGTCTACACCAGAATTTTTATTGTTCAAAAAGATAGATAATCCGTTTATTACCCATTTCACAGTTTTGCATAACCAACACAGTTATATTAATACACGTTTTACCTCTGTGATCACTTTGTATCTAAGCCTCTGCAAACTGCCCCCTTATTTCAGTTCTTTTGTCAGACTTGCATTTTAGCCAATCAGACTCCTAGGTAACTCCACATGCTTGAGCACAATGTTATCTATGTGACAAACATGAACTCAAACCCTCTAGTGGTGAAAAACTGTCGAAATGCATTCAGATAAGAGGTGGTCTTCAAGGTCTAAGAAATTAGCATATGAGCCTACCTAGGTTTAGCTTTTAACTAAGAATACCAAAAGAACAAAGCAAAATTGGTTATAAAAGTAAGTTTGAAAGTTGTTGAAAATTACATGCCCTACCTGAATCATGAAACTTTATTTTGGACTAGACTGTCCCTTTAAGTAGATGAAAACATGAATACCTGAATGAAAAATCATATTAATGCAATATTCATATTTAATAAATTATACTGTGTATTTACTGTAAATATTTCACATTCCAATGTTCTGCAAATAGATATTCCCATATATGCTTTATATAGCTATACCTATATATAATCACGAAAAAGAATTAATATATATATATATATATATATATATATATATATATATATATATATATATATATATACATAGAATGGTGTAAGTGCACTCTCACCAACTCTTGCAGCTTGTCAGGGTGCTATAAGGATAATAATACAATGTAGCAAAGGAGCACTCACTGAACTGTTCCAACTGTGACAAAAAGTTTTAATTCAAAATAGTGACGTTTCGGGACAGCAACAGTCCCTTCCTCTGACAAATTAACAATGTGAAAATACAGGCCTTAAATAGGCTCCAAATTACCCTCCCCTAGTGGTTGACCAATCATGGCCAAAGATACATAACACACCTTTCATAGTGACCAATAGCTATCAATAATGGAAAACTACCAATATATACAGTGAATCAAGTGAATAGTCATAAAACATTATAAACATAGAACTCAGTATTGTTAATGAAGAGGGGCAATCTCATTCCAACCTGACATAAACAAAAGCTAAAAAATTGCGTAAATATACCAACAAAACCGCAAACAAACAGTGAGAATAGGGATCGTAATTCAACCAAGCTCATCTTTGATGATACCAGCCCAAACCAGTACTCCACCTCCACCTTGCTGGCGTCTGAGTCGGACTGGAGCTCTCTGCCCTTTACCAATCCAGCCACGGGCCCATCCATCTGGCCCATCAAGACTCACTCTCATTTCATCAGTCCATAAAACCTTAGAAAAATCAGTCTTCAGATATTTCTTGGCCCAGTCTTGACGTTTCAGCTTGTGTGTCATGTTCAGTGGTGGTCGTCTTTCAGCCTTTCTTACCTTGGCCATGTCTCTGAGTATTGCACACCTTGTGCTTTTGGGCACTCCAGTGATGTTGCAGCTCTGAAATATGGCCAAACTGGTGGCAAGTGGCATCTTGGCAGCTGCACGCTTGACTTTTCTCAGTTCATGGGCAGTTATTTTGCGCCTTGGTTTTTCCACACGCTTCTTGCGACCCTGTTGACTATTTGAATGAAACGCTTGATTGTTTGATGATCACACTTCAGAAGCTTTGCAATTTTAAGAGTGCTGCATCCCTCTGCAAGATATCTCACTATTTTTGACTTTTCTGAGCCTGTCAAGTCCTTCTTTTGACCCATTTTGCCAAAGGAAAGGAAGTTGCCTAATAATTATGCACACCTGATATAGGGTGTTGATGTCATTAGACCACACCCCTTCTCATTATAGAGATGCACATCACCTAATATGCTTAATTGGTAGTAGGCTTTCGAGCCTATACAGCTTGGAGTAAGACAATATGCATAAGAGGATGATGTGGTCAAAATACTAATTTGCCTAATAATTCTGCACTCCCTGTAAAAGGCCCGTAGCCTGTCTGCATATCCGAGTACATTCTTTGAGCACCAGAGGCATTACTGATATTTAATATTCATATAGATTTTCCTAACAAATTGCATATTTCAATTTGAGTCACTTAGCTGCTGCTGTATTATTGTAGCAACTCTACAATACAGATCTGTGGGAATTAGTGTAATTATACTTGACACATTGTGAGTTGTATTTGATTACGATTATTCCAAGTTAATATTCACTTAAGTTTCAAAAGATACATAGAATCTGTAGAGTATAATTATTTCAGCAAATGACCAGCTTATTATTTATAAATAGTTCCGCTTACAATTAACTGTTTGTGAGATAACATCTGGGACGTGGCTATAATAGCCTCTGTTTGAGCCATGTCATTTTAGGGAACTATTTTATTTATAACCAGTCCAACTTATTGTACTCAAACAGGTTGTTAACACAAACATGTTATAATATTAACATGCAATAATTTAGGTCTATCAGGTTGGACCAAGCACAATATGCACATGATTACTACTTGTGATGAATTTGCATGCATCTAAAGAGAAAACATAAGAGTGTTTTTAATAAAGTATTTCCAGTTTTATTTTACATTTTGTGTATAATAAAAGTTATGTTTTAATCTGCACACCCCCCTTACACATAGTGTTAATAAGTCTGTTAAGTTCCCAAAAGCACATAAGAATTTCATGCATAGATGCAATTCTCGTATCTTAATACTTAACCCTTGGAGTGCTGAGGCAGGATTTGTTTCTGTACAGGGCACCTAGTTTTGGATAGAGTTTAGATGCAAGTTTTTTTTGTGGAGGCAAAAAGATAGATTGGGGTCTAACAACATACATAAGTATTTGACAGAGTAGACTGCGGTCAGTGTGCCATTTGATTTTGTTTTAATGTGTAGATGGGAATTGTGTAGTTTGTCACAATGATCTTTGGAACGGTACCTAAATTACACAGTTTTGTCAGTGTTTAGGAAGAGTTTGTTTTTTGAGATCCACTTTTCTACCTCTGGGAACTGGTCTTGGAGCACTGCAGCAGATCGGATTTGTTTGCATAGATTACCGTGTCGTCTGCCTACATGTGTACAGTTGAGGATTTGCAGATATTTGGCAGATCATTTATAAATAATGTGAATAGTAGGGGGCCAAGAATGGAATCTTGGGGAACACCACACATGACTGGAGGGAGTCGCTGTCAGAAATGGAGACATACTCTGATCGATCCGATACATATGATCGAAACCAGGTTAGAGGACGATCACCAATACCTGAGTTTTTTAGTTTGAGCAGTAGTATGTCGTGATCTACTGTGTCAAAGGCCTTTGCAAAATCAAGATAAATAGCTCCAGTTAGGTCTCCTTGTTCCATGCCAGTTTGGATGTTGTTGCAAACTTTTAGGAGAGCAGTTGTAGTGGAGTAATTCGGGCGAAAACCCGATTGAACAGGGGTCATATAGCTAGATTGTTGGTAATACTCACATAGTTGTGTATGGACGCATTTTTCTAAGATTTTTGACAATACTGGGAGCAATGATATTGGGCTATAGTTAGTAACCATGGTTAACTCACCACTGTTATGGATAGGCACTACTCTTGCAGTCTTCCAAAGTTTGGGTATGTATCCAGACACCAAGGATTCGTTAATTAGGTTGTGACAGGTTTAGCAATTGCTGGCGCACTGAGCTTCAACAGCATTGCTGGGATTTGATCAGGTCCAGACTGGTTTTTCTAATTACATTGATGGGTACAGGTCTAAAATTGAACTTTTCTGTATTGGGTCTTTGTAGATTAAGCGGGGCCTGATCCACAATTGTAGTTTTAGGATGCGTGTCATTTATTAGTTTGTCAATCAGGGTGGTGGAGCATCTGACAAAATTATTGTTAAAGGCATTTGCTACTTCTAAGGGAAGTTGCAGGGTTTGGTTATCCACTTTGACAGTGGAGGGTTGGGAGTGGATTGGGGGAATGTGTAAGTTATTTATGACTTTCCAAAACTTTCTAGGGTTTGATATGTTATTTTTCAGATTTTCACGGAAATATTTGGCCTTGGACAATTTTGTTTGTTTAGTGCATATATTTCACGATTTTCTATATATACAGTGATCGTTCATAGAGCCAGTATGCTTGAGCTTTGACCACAATGAATCCCGAAACTGGTACATTTGAATGAGGTCAGCTGTGATCCAATTCATATGCGCACCTTTTACTCTCACCTTACGCAGCGGGGCATGCAAATTCCAAACTTGTAGGAGTTCGGACTGAAGGAATTCAACTGCAGAGTCTAAATCTGAATTATGTTTAATCTGTGCCAGGGGAGGTTCTTGATATGATCTCGTGATTTTAACCTTGGGAGAGAATTTAGTAGCCTTTATTTTGCGCACGCAGTATTCTAAGCAGTGGTCACTGAAACTGTTAGGGAGAACACCTGCCTCCTGGATTCGGTCAGGGTAAGTGGAGATAATCCAATCGAGGAGGGTGTGGTTATGGCTTTTAATGTTTATGTGAGTTGGGGAGGAGATTAATTGCGTTAGTTGCAAAATCTTAAATGGTAGTAAGTAATAACTATTGTTTTTAGGATTCAGCCAATCAATATTAAAATCTTCAAAGACCAAAATTTCACTTTTTGGGTTTTGAGCTATGGTTTCACTAAGGAGATGGGCTATGTTAGAAAGGGAATGCACAGGTGAGCTAGGTGGGCGGTAGATTCCTGCAACAATGATTGATTTACTGCATGGGATCTCAATTGTGCGAGAAAGGAAATCAAAGGTGGCACGAGAGCTAGATTTTTGTAAGGGGGTGAACTTTATGGAATTGTCAACATAAATTACAATGCCGCCTCCTCTCTTTGCTCTGTCATTTCTATGGCATGAATACCCATGTATAGCAATGACAGAGTCAGGTATTTTTGCAGTTAGTCACGAATCAGAGATCACAATGAGTTTGGCCTTGTAATGTGAATATCATGCTTGCAGTGCATCGATTTTTGGTAGTAAGCTGCGGATATTAAAGTGCACAAAGGAGAGGCCTTTTTTAGCTGGAAGGCTAGGAATGGAATTTATTGGGGGACCAGGGTTAGACTCTACATCATTTGCAAGAGCAAGTAACATAAGGAATAGGAATTTGGACATCATTTTTGATTGGCCATAAAGTGAATGGGATACTATTCAATTTTGTGAGGTGGGGGTAGGGGGAATGTTTTTTATAACTCTCCACCAGCACTCGGCAGATAAGTTATGGCAACAGAGCAGGCCATGGTGTATGATAATTTGTTTTCCTGTTTGAGGTGTGTGCTTATGGCGGTAGTGATGTGAACAAAATTGGAGTGAGAAAAGGGTTATTACAAATAACAGTATGGTCATATTTGGATTCATGTTAGTGGTATGAGGTGTGTAGATGAAAACAAAAGCACAAATAGTAAAAAATAGAAAATAAATAATATGCATTTATGAATAAATAGAACATATTCTGTTAAGTGCAGAACATTGAAATGTGAAATATTCATATTTTCATGTCGGGTTAGCGCCCATGAGAATATGCGATTAGGTTTGTGCGCAAGTGTTTTGTTTTTTTCCCACTTTTTTTCTCCATTGACTTCTTAGGGGGAATAGGTTATCGTGAGCATGATATTGTACGTTCGGCTTTTTGTAATTGTCGGGTAAGCTCGAACGTGACAAACTTTTTACTTTCAACTCTACAACCAGCACAACCCGACGTGCTCAAAAAGTTTACTTCCAGCGCAATTGTCACTCTTTCAAAAGTGCTAAATAGCGCTCCACTCATAATGTAGCCCCAAGTAAGCTATCTCACTTTCACCTAGATTACGAGTTTTGTGCTATAGAGGGTGCGAAACGAACGCAACAAAAGTTGCGTTATTTCACCCTCCAAAGAACTGCCATTACAAGTTTTTGAAAAGCGGCCTTGTACGTGCGATATGGTTGCGTTAAGCTCCATACCGCACAAAATACAAGCTCTGCTTTGACGTGTTGATTTGAACAGCCAATAGAATTTCAGTAGCTCATCCTATTGTCTGATTTGAATTTCAAAAATCAAATCAGCCAATAGGAATGCAAGGGACGCCATTGTGGAAAGGCTACCTTGCATTGAAGATTCAGTATACAGCAGCAACCGTATGAAGAGGATGCTCTGCGCCGGATGTCTTCAGGATGGAGCTGCTCTGCGCTGCCGGGATGAAGATAGAAGATGCCGCCTGGATGAAGATAAAAGACGCCATCTGGATGGATGAAGACCTCACCACTTGGATGAAGACTTCTTGCTGCCTCGATGAGGACTTTGCCGCCTGGATGAGGATGGATGTCCAGACTTCAAAAACTGTAAGTGGATCATCGGGGGTTAGTGTTAGGTTTTTTTTTAAACATTTTTGGGTGTTTTTTTTTTTAGATTAGGGTTTTGGGCTTTTTAAAAAGAGCTAAATGTTTTTTTAAGGGCAATGAAAAAGAGCTGAATGTCCTTTTAAGGGCAATGCCCATACAAATGCCCCTTTCAGGGCAATGGGTAGCTTAGTATTTTTTAGAGTTAGTTTTTTTCTTTTGGGGGTTGGTTGGGTGGTGGGTTTTACTGTTGGGGGGACTTTGTAATTTTTTACAGGGAAAAGAGCAGATTTCTTTAGGGCAATACCCTACAAAAGGCCCTTTTATGGGATATTGGTAGCGTATTGTAGGCTAGAGTTTTTTATTTTGGGGGGCTTTTTTATTTTTATGGGGCTATTAGTTAAGGTGTAATTGTTTTTATTTTGGATAATTTCGTTTGTTATTTTTCATAATTGAGTATTTTTTATTGTTTGTAATTGTAGATTTAATTTTTTTTAGAAGTGTTAGTTTTTTTTAATTTGTAATTTAATTTATTTAATTGATAGTTATTTTAATTTTAGTAAAATAGTAATGTTAGTTTAATTTATAGTTTAAACTTAGGTTTTTTTTAATTTCATAGGTAAGTTTTTATTTATTTTAAGATAGGGATCTTGTAATTTTAATTTAAAGTTAGGGGGATGTTAGGTTTAGGGGTTAATAGGTTTATTTAGTGGCAGTGATGTGGGAGGCCAGAGGTTTAGCGGTTAATAACTTTATTTAGTGGCGGCGATGTCGGGGAGCGGCGGAATAGGGGTTAATATCTTTATTATAGTGTGGACAATGTTGGGGTGCAGTAGAATAGGGGTTAATAACTAGTATAGTGGTGATAATGTCGTGGAGCAGAGGAATAGGGGTTAATACATTTTATTAGTGGCGGCGATGTCGGGAGCAGCAGATTAGGGGTTATTAACTTTAATATAGTGTTTGCAATGCGGGAGGGCCTCGATTTAGAGGTTAATAGGTAGTTTATGGGTGTTAGTGTACTTTGTAACACTTTAGTTATGAGTTTTGTGTAACAGTTGTTACAGGGTGAGAGAAGGAGTGTATATTAGCAGGAGATTGGAAAGGTCACTTTTTCCCCTATAACAAAATTTGTATTTGTTAGTAGCTCACCACAGCTGATTCTGGTTAAATCATTTGGATCCTTTATAAGCAGTTCTGTAGAGGGAATCAGTGTCTCATTGTGCAGGTTACTCCAGAGAGGGAGGATTTGAGACCTTGCTGCATGTCTGAATTTATAGTTGGTAGAAACAAGACTGGTGAGCAAACTTTGTTCTATTCTGCTTATTTTGATTTGTTTTGTTAACTGGGATCAGATTAGCTGCCCAGTATTGGCTAGTAAGGAAATATTGCATGTATAGTTAAAAAGGAGTAGGCTTTTGTTTGTTTTATTTGTGTTTTAAAGGGGAAGTACACCCCATGTTTAAAACTGCTGCTAAAAATAAAACAGCCTAAACCACTATATTTCGTGCTGAAGTGACTATTCCTGGCAAGGGCCTTGTCACAAGTTTTGTTGCGTAAAACTCATAAATACTGGTCTCAGACTGCGTAACAGATCTTGTCATTATAGGGTGTAGCGTTATGGAAATCCCATGCAAAAACATCATTTTTTCGTGTGCAGGGCTGATGTTGTGTTACAGGCTAAAAGGCTTGTGGTACAGTTATACTTTTTATTTTTCGATTTTTTCAGCGTTAAAACACAAACGCAAAACTCAAAATCTAGGTGTAAATTATTTCTTATGTGTTTTGTTTCAGCTTTTTTTTTTCTTTCATATAATGTAAGTTACTATACCTGAACCACTGGGTTGTACATACCCTGTGTGTGTTTACAAGAAACCAATGGCTCTCCAAATGGTTTAGAAAACAGAGCAAATATGTGTACTAGCAAGGCGGACCCTTTTATCTGGCTAACCTAGCACACTCCCTAACAGTGTATAGTCTACCTTGGCTAAAATATTTGATAAACATTAAACGTGAGCCTAAACTAGACAAGAATTCTTTGCTGGCTCTATATATTGTGACGATAATATGTTTAACATAATGCTAATCTGTTGAATTTAGTTACCTATGTGACTATTTAGATCTGTTGAAGTTACACCAGATTTATCAAGATCTGTTGAAGTTACACCAATCACCATATTGTACGTATTGCTGCCTCACCACAAGTACCTACACATATAGACGCTATTTCCCCATTTACAGTGGGGAAAAAAAGTATTTAGTCATCCACCAATTGTGCAAGTTCTCCCACTTAAGAAGATGAGAGAGGCCTGTGATGTTCATCATAGGTATACCTCAACTATGAAAGACAAAATGTGGAAACAAATCCAGACAATCACATTGTCTGATTTGGAAAGAATTTATTTGCAAATTATGGTGGAAAATAAGTATTTGGTCAATATCAAAAGTTCATCTCAATACTTTGTTATATATCCTTTGTTGGCAATGACAGAGGTCAAACGTTTTCTGTAAGTCTTCACAAGGTTGTCACACACTGTTGCTGGTATGTTGTCCCATTCCTGCATGCAGATCTCGTCTAGAGCAGTGATGTTTTGGGGCTGTCGCTGGGCAACACAGACTTTCAACTCCCTCCCAAGGTTTTCTATGGGGTTGAGATCTGGAGACTGGCTAGGCCACTCCAGGACCTTGAAATGCTTCTTATGAAGCCACTCCGTTGCCCAGGCGGTGTGTTTTTAGATCATTGTCATGCTGAAAGACCCAGCCAAGTTTCATCTTCAATGCCCTTGCTGATGGAAGGAGATTTGCACTCAAAATCTCACGATACATGGCCCCATTCATTCTTTCATGTACACCGATCAGTCGTCCTGTTCCCTTTGCAGAGAAACAGCCCCAAAGCATGATGTTGTCACCGCCATGCTTCACAGTAGGTATGGTGTTCTCTCTCCTCCAAACACGACAAGTTGTGTTTCTATCAAACAGTTCTACTTTGGTTTAATCTGACCATATGACATTCTCCCAATCCGCTTCTGGATCATCCAAATGCTCTCTAGCATACTTCAGACGGGCCAGGACATGTACTGGCTTAAGCAGGGGGACATGTCTGGCACTGTAGGATCTGAGTCCCTGGCGGCGTAGTGTGTTACTGATGGTAGCCTTTGTTACGTTGGTCCCAGCTCTCTGCGTCACTAGGTCCCCCCATGTGGTTCCGGGATGTTTGCTCACCGTTCTTGTGATCATTTTGACCCCACGGGTTGAGATCTTGCGTGGAGCCCCAGATCAAAGGAGATTATCAGTGGTCTTGTATGTCTTCCATTTTCTAATTATTGCTCCCACAGTTGATTTCTTCACACCAAGCCTCTTGCCTATTGCAGATTCAGTCTTCCCAGCCTGGTGCAGGTCTAAAATTTTGTTTCTGGTGTCCTTTGACAGCTCTTTGGTCTTCACCATAGTGGAGTTTGGAGTGTGACTGTTTGAGGTTGTGGACAGGTGTCTTTTATACTGATAACAAGTTCAAACAGGTGCCATTAATACAGGTAATGAGTGGAGGACAGAGGAGCCTCTTAAAGAAGAAGATACAGGTCTGTGAGAGCCAGATATCTTGCTTGTTTGTAGGTGACCAAATACTTATTTTTCACCATAATTTGCAAATAAATTCTTTCCAAATCAGACAATGTGATTGTCCGGATTTGTTTCCACATTTTGTCTCTCATAGTTGAGGTATACCTATGATGAAAATTACAGGCCTCTCTCATCTTCTTAAGTGGGAGAACTTGCACAATTGGTGGCTGACTAAATACTTTTTTGCCCCACTGTAGTAGGTGGTACCATTTGACAATTGGTGCAGAATTTATGGTAAATTTTGAGTTTATAATTGTATATCTGTATTACCTATTCGGGTCCGCCTTGCTAGCACACATATTTGCTCTGTTTTCTAAACCGTTTGGAGAGCCATTGGTTTCTGGTAAACACACACAGGTAGCAGTTATTCATCTATGTGTGTTTTTACTTTTGTTCTTTTTAATATGAGTGTGTAGTCACTTTTTATTTTATTAATAGCAGTAAAAGTTACGTTTTAATCCATTTGATCATTCCGGTCCTCCCTTCCTTTTATTTAATTTTTGATCCTACACATTATCCTCATACAGTATAAGTGTGCCAATATAGTGCTTCCTTTCTTTCTTTTTTTTCTTTTCTTCTAAATTACCACAGCAGTAGGCACTGCCCCCTTATATGTATATATTGCAATAGGGGGGACTTTGGATGTGTGTCCAGTAACCCTCACCCTCCCTGGTCTTGGTATCAGGGAACCCTCTCCTGCTTCCATATTTTCAAAGCTAAAGACTACTGCTTCTGTGACTTGGACCATTTGACACATTACTGATTTTTTTGGGCTACCTTTGTTTCATATTTGCTAACAATATTGCTCGTTGAAAAGATCAAGTTTAATTTAATTTCTTAGTGGTAGTTCCACTACATGAAATCTCTCACATGAGAACCTATTGCTAAATGGTAAAACAATTACAACTGCAACAACCTCTTGAAACAATATTAATGTAAATATTTTGTACTAGAAAAGAAGTCTTAATGGATAGAGCAAGAGGTGTCTTCCGGCCTGATGGTCAAAAATGTTGGGGCCTTTTTTTAAGCATTATATTTTAATTCTAGGGGACTTGGTGGGATTTTTTACTTACTTTAAAGCCAAACATGCAGAATTCACAGAGACTCATCTTGTCCTGGGAAGTCTCACAATTTTTGTAAAAAATAAATTATTTTAGATTTTTGTGCCTATATTAAAGTGGACTGTTTTATTGAAGTATTTTGCCCTGTTATAATTTATTTGTTCTTTAAGGTTTTGAAGGCATTGTTGTGATGCCAGTGTTCTATTGGATGGAGTCACTCGCAACTTGAGAATGTGATGAGGGGCGAATATAAATCTCTGAATTGTGCAATATTTGAGATGTGTTGTGGTGAGTTTTTTTTTCCCATTGAGATTGAGAGTAGAAGAGGGCAATATCGCTAGTTAGATGTTGTATTGGTTGTAGTTGGAGCAGCAAGTCCACAACCTGGGACCAAACTAAATCTATTTTACAGCATCCCGCCATATGTGCAAGGGGGTGCCTCTCTGATATCAGCCTATCCAGAAACCAGCCTGTTGGAGCGGAAAGATTAGATGCAACCAGGTCGGGACCATATGCCATCAAAGTAATATTTTAATATGGAGTTCGAATAGGTTAGAACAGAAAACTGCAAGTTTTGTATCTTGGATAGCTCTTTGCCAGATCACATCCCAATGCACTACTCCCAGATCTCTCTCCCAGTCCCTTGTGGCATGAGACTTAGTAAATGAATAGGAATTGAGAAGAAGTTTATAATGGCAAAACAGAGAGCCATGCAGAGGTCTGCCCGCAGTCCATTGTCATTCAAATTGAGTGAGGGTCCGGCTGCCGGATTTGGGGAACCTCAAGATAAAAGCAATGAGGTCAGCCTAAGGAATTCAAATTGTAAGTTTCTGTGGAAATCAGTGACTGGGAAATCATTGGGTGGCAACACAAGAGTGTCTCCCCTATATAGATCTGATACCTGCCTTTTCCCTAGTGCATCCCAACGTCTAGGCTGGGAGTCAGGTAGACAATATAGCAAAGCCTTTATTGAGTGCACTGGAGAGGGGTGTGGGGCCACCTGCTGGTGAGAGCGAAGTTCTCACCAGTACCAAAGACGAGTCTTTATAATAGTATTGTGCACCCCTTTAAGGACATCGGCATGGTCAGGAATCCATATCAGATCATCTAGGTTCACTCCTGCTGGCAGGGATGCTTGCTCAAGCTGATGCCATCTCAAGTTGTCAGATTTAACCACCCAAGTGGCAATGTGTGACAACATTGCAGCCTTGTAGTAATAGAGCTGATAGCCACCACATTTCATTGGCTTTTGGAGTTGGAGGAGCGATATTCTAGAAGGATGACCCTTTCAGATAAATTTTGAAAAAACTGATTGTAAGTGGTTTATAAGGTAGACAGGAACAGCCAGTGGGAGACACCTGAAAAAATAAGTTAGCTTGGGGAGTAGCATCATTTCTAGCGCCATCACTCTACCTGTCCAAGACACCTCCAATGGAAACCACTTTGTGGTCAGTCGCCTGAAGTCCTGAAGGAGAGGCTCATAATTTTTAGTAATGATTGTCTTGGGATAAGGGGACAGCACGACTCCTAGATGCTTTAGCCCTTCAGTGGACCATTTGAAAGGATAGGATCTCCTCAGCATTTCCAGACTAGCAAGTGACAAGCCCAGGGCAAATGCATCCGTCTTCGTATAGTTAATCTTGTAGTAAGATAATCTTCCCAACTCTGACAGCATGTCAAACAAAGCCAACAGGGAGTCTTCTGGCTCTGATAAAAACACAGTGAGATCCTCAGCAAACAATGCAATAATGTGGGGGGTATTGTATAACATCAAACCTTGAATGTCCATGGTTGTCCTATGTTTACTGGTCAGAGGCTAGATGGTCAAGACAAACAGAAGTGGAGAGGGGTGGCACCCCTGCCTGGTGCCATTCTTAATGTCGAATGGTCTAGAACAAAATCCTGAACCTCTCACTCTAGCTGAAGGGGCCACATACAACACCATGACTGCAGAAATTAACTTGCCAGGGAAATGGAAGGAGTGGAGCACCTCTGTCATATAATCCCACCGCACCCTGTCAAACGCCTTTTCGGCATCAAGTGACAGGGCTACTAGTGGGATCTTGAGAGATGCCGTCTTTAGAATAGAGGTTCAATAGCCACCTGGTATTATCTGAGCCCTGTCGCCCAGGGGTAAAACCCACCTGATCAGGGTGGATTAGTTGGGGGGAGAACCCGGTTGAGCCTATTGACTAAAATTCTAGAATACATTTTCGTATCCCCATTAATTAGGGAAATTGGGCAATAACTCTCACATAGACTAGGATCCTTTCCAGGTTTAAGGATGGTAACAATAGAGGCCTCTATATACTCTTTAGGGAAGCAACCTGACTCAGAGGCCGCATTAAAAACCTTAACCAAAACAGCACTGAGAATTATTGTGAACTTTTTGTAAAATAGAGCTCCATACCCATCAGAGCCTGGTGCTTTATGGAGTTTAAGACCTTTGATGGTGGTCGCCACCTCCACAATAGAGATGTCAGCCATTAAGGATTCGAGAAGCTTGTCAAATTTCTTCGAAAATAACTGGCTCTGCCTGTCCAGCAGTTGTTTCATAGAATCCAAGATAATTGCACCCCCCTGGGATCATGAGGGAGGAGAGTGCCTGGAGCTGGGTCTCTCTTCCGGAGGATCGGGAGAGAGTGTTAGATTCCTTCAGATATTTCACTATCAAACCAAACTTGGCCAGCATCAAGTGGAGTGATAGCGAAAAATCTTTGGAATAGAAGCGTTAGGACCCTGGAGGGGATAGGCTGAGCACCAGGAGGAAAGTCCAGAGCAACAAACAAGGAAATGACTGAAAAGGTCAAGGCAGAGTCGACAGGCCAGAGGTCAAACCAAACGGTAAATGGAAACAGAATCAGAGTCCAAAAGCTTAGTCAGGGAAATCCAAGATCAGAACCAATCGGGCAACAAACAAACAGAGTGGAATCAGCAGGCAGAAGAGTGGTCAAAAGGAGGTCCAGGTCACAATCCAGAATTTGATATCCAAAAATATAGATCAAGGCACATCCACAAAATACACTCAATACTAGGGCAATGAAACACAGAAACTGAATGGAATTTTAAGGAAAAAATGTGCGCCAAAGGTGACGCGATGCGTTGCGCACAGGGCGACGCTATGCATCACGGGTGACGTGAGGCGGAGCAATCTGGCATCAAAAAGTGTCATCGCAACCTGGAGTCATAACAGAGAGAGATCTATCATCATCAGATAATCCCAGATTAATATCTTTGAGAGGCTGGAAGTGATCTATAACAGTTTTTTTTGGAGGACATGCTGTGTTTTTGTTTCCTCCTTGCTTGCTGCAACATTATTGTATACGTGAGATGTACTGGCCTTTGGCACTTTAGGTAAAGAAATTGTAATGTAGAAGATATACACAGCACAGCAGTGTCGGTCACCAAAAGCACACACTGGCAGAGGATGAAACGACAGCTCTTGAGGAAACGACAGCTCTTTTGTACTCAAGCAGATTCAGGAGAAAAGAAAGGAAAAGTCCCAAGGAGCCCCCAGATAGCTTATAAATGTCAAAATAGGGCAAAGAGGCCTAAATAGTAGAGGTGAGGCCTATACCTCAGACTAACACCTCTTCCTAATTATAGGGGCTTGTTACAATTCCTCTTCGGTCTCCCTTAATCCAGGCAGAGAGGTATGCAAAGAGTTTATTAGAACTTGAAGGGAGGCAGATAGCGGCACTAGATGTTCTCTGTTCAAGGTGTTCTGTGACTAATTTACAATGAGCTTTCCTGATCTTGGAACAGCCAGTTACTTTCTCACACTGAAATCCATGCTTCACTCCTTCAAAAGTTGTAATTGTAAGGGCTTTTATCAGCAGTTTTGTACTGTGGGCTGTTTATGCTGCTGCAGATCTCTTAAGGATTGCCTTTTCCAAATAAGCACTACCTCATAAAATGTTCACTTGTTGCAAGTTTTACAAGCACACAATTTAAACCACTCCTCTACTTGCTTTCTGAGGAGATATTAATGTAGAACTATGCTGCGTAGTAGATATGAAAAATGGTGTTTCGCGTCAAAACGGAAGTAAATTTTTAATAAGATATGTAAGCCTCCACTCAGCTGCTATCTATCTATATTTCTTATGTGAGAGATGTCCGTAATTTTGGGAGTAGGTTAGTGACTGGTGACAAATGAAGCACTCTGCTTACCCTCTTGTGCAGCCTCTGTGTGTCCGCTGCAGTGACCTCCTCCACCAGGTCTCAACCGGAAATGGAGTGCCCTGCTTGTAGATCTCTTTTGCAGGAAATGGGCTTACACCATCTCCGGAGCGGAGCCCGACCCTCCGAAATGCAGGCAAGTAGACAGGCTTGACAGCAGGGATTCAAAAGTGCTGCACAGACCAACCGCTACTGTCAGAAAGGTCCTTCACATAAGGGGTCTGCAGTGTGAAACAGCCGGCAGCTACATGTCGGGTCCACAAGATGTTGACTACCTTTGTCCAGGCAGCCTCACAGAGTAATTTGGCTGCAGTAAATACGATCCCAAACACTGGTAATATTATTTTTAACAGTTAGGGCCTAGGAGCTCTTTGAAAGTGCAACAGGTGCGTCTGGATGCTAGCTCCACCCCCCCATGATCATGATATTAGTTTGTCTCTGAATTAATTATTTAAAAGATTGATATATTTTTTTTAATATAAGAAAAGTTATACTATGATAATAATTAATTGGGGAAACAGTTTAGTTTAATTTAGTGCTTTTAATAAGTAATGAAAAAAATGTATAGAGTAGAGATCAATACACAGCAACAGTAACGGTACGTCAATTCCTGTACAGATATAGGCTCAAAAGCAACAAACACAGTCAGATCGGTGAGCCTAGACAGCACATATGATTAGGCAAAACTCCATCCCTCATAAACTTCAATGCCGATGAAGACTAATATGGGGAGAGTAAGGAAATAGATCCAATGTCGCAACCACTTGTAAAATAGACAAATGTTAGCACAGCAAATCAAAAAACGGCTCTTCCACCTATGTGATCTTCACTCACCCACTCGTAGGTGCTGTTTCAGCTTGTGCTCGGGATTACACACTCTCCATAGTAGCTGCAGAAGCATGGAGCTCTGAACAATGCTAGGATCAACTTCACAAGACGCCGTGTAGCTCCTCCTACCAACTGAACATGTATGAGATATCCAACCAATCCATTAACTCCTTAGATCAATGACGTATGCGGCTGTGAGGGTTTAGCTTTGGCTAAGTGTTTAAGCAGACTGAAAGGGCAGGACCCACAAGGGAATAACGGACCCCTGAAGTCCGTAATGTAAAATGAAAGTAAATTATGAATCCAAAAAGGTCTCCACACAACGTTCTTGCGTGATAATAAAATCAACGTTTATTTCAATTCATACTTAAAAGTAGGTGCAAGGAGATGGAAAAAGCAGTCCAAGACAAAAAAACATGTCTGACCAGTTTTGGTCCCAGAGACCGTAATCATAGACATACAAAACAACACATGTGTGTGCATTATATAGGTTAAAACAACAATGCAATTGGATAAAACCACTGGCTTGTAAATTGAGGCAACTTAAGGGTACAGATATATATAGAGGATGAATAATTCACAGTTCACACCAACAGTATAATTAACGCTATAAAGCATAATAAACACACTGGATATATAGCTAATAAACCAATGAGGCAGAAGCCATAAGTGCAATATATATCAAATACCACATAATGCTGAGTATTTAATCATTTAATCTGTAGCCCATATTCTCTCAAATGGAGCCATTGTCTAAATGGGTTCACCTCTTTTTACAGCCTTTGGTCCCCATGCTACCCAGGTACATTAGAGATGCTACCCATGCATTGAGTCAGATGGAGGATGTTCTATGGGAAAAGGAGTACAGTTGGTTAACTATTGATGTTGTATCACTGTACTCCTCTATCCCCCATAATTTTGGTCTAAGAGCAGTGGAATTTTTCTTGGACTTGTACACGGATTTGACTTTTGAAATGAAGGAATTTGTGGTGTTGGCAGTCAAATTCCTGTTGGAGCACAACTATTTTCTGTTTCAAAGACGCTACTACCTCTAGAGACATGGGACTGCTATGGGGACCAAATTTGCCCCCTCCTATGCCAACCTCTTTATGGGGTGGTGGGAGCGGTCCCATGTCTATGGAGGTACTGGCGTCTTTCCATCAGCCTATATTGTTAAATATGTACTTTACATTGATGATCTGCTATTGGTGTGGTCAGCCAATTCATTCAAGGAAGATGACTTGGTCAACAATTTGAACATCAATGACGTTGGTTTGCAATTTACGCATGAGTGGCAGAAGGATACGGTTTCCTTTTTGGATATCTCCCTTATGGGATTACCATTTGATAGAAAAGTGGTCTCTGCTCTTTTCAGGAAGCCTATTGCTTGCAATAGTTTATTACATGCAAAAAGTAACCACCCCAGACATGTCTTTAGGGGAATTTGCAAGGGGCAGTTCATGAGGTTACATTGCAATTGCACCATGGATGAGGTTTATCTTGAGGAGAGCAGAGACCTTAAAAATAGGTTGAAGGAGCAAGGTTATCCTAAGGATACAGTAGAGAAAACCTTTAAAGAGGTGAATAAATTGGACAGAAGATCCCGTTTGATTAATTGTAAGACAAAAAGGCAGTCTAACCATTTGAGAGAAGGGAAGCCAAAATTTGTTACCTCATATTCAAATCAATACGATCAGATTTGCAAAATTGTGAGTAAGAACTTACCCATATTGATGGGGGACAAGAAACTTAGGCAAACTATTGAAGGTGGGTGCATGTTTATAGCCAAAAGAAGTGCCACTTTAGGTAATATTCTGTCTCCAAGCATGCTTAAGGATGGTGCATCTCAAAATTCAAGGCTACATTGTCATGGCACCTACAAATGTGGAAGACATGTGTGTACCTCTTGTGACCACATCCATGTTGGTAAAACATTCACTGCTTTTCATACTGGTGAGATTTTTGAGACGAAAGGCTGTGTGAAATGCAAGAGCACTTTCATTCTCTATTTGATTGAGTGTACACAATGTCACAGATATTATGTGGGTAGAACCACTAGGGATGTAGGCACCCGTATTAGGGAACATCTTTCCTACATATCAAGTGAAAGACCTTGTTCTGCTTTGTCCAGATATTTTTTGGAAGTACATAACCAAGATGTAAGTACTTTCAGTTGGAGAGCTATAGAACAAATTAAAAGACCAATTCGGTGAGGAGACAAATTGTCCTTGCTTTGTTGACAGGAAAGTTACTGGATATTTAGGCTGAAACATTTAGTTCCAGTAGGTTTCAACTCAGAATAAGATATAATTAAAGTGAAGGTAAAGTTTAGGTAATCCTAATATATCTAATCATTCTTTTTCCATTGGATAACCTAATCGCTAACTTTATTCAATAAAAAATGAATGCAAATATTTTAATTTGATTCATTTCTTTTCTTGCTGTTGCGTCGATAAACCCTCCCAACCACTATTTCCGGATTTTTTAGTGCCATGACGTATAGAGCGGTCCCACCCGCTCTATACGTAATCTCAGAAGTGCCTTCATGGTGAGAGCTGCAAATGTGCATGCGTGATTCTGATCTTACATCCCCAATGCGCATGCGTTAATCGCTGGGAAAACATAATATTGAATGAAGAGCTTTATTCATTCATTACTATGTTACGTGAGAGACGCGACTATTAGCAAAAAGAATGTAGCGCATGCACAGTGCATCTAGGAGAGGGATGACGTAGGGTCACGGCCGCCTAACGGCCAGAATTTCAACTGGATGAATAAACGTCAATCAAAAAGAAAGAAAAAAGGAAAAAAACGGGACGAATTTTGAAAAAACGAAAAATGAAAATAAAAAGTTAGATTACGGGATATGTAAGTAAAAACCGAAAAAATTATGACTTAAAGTCCTATTCAATTTTAAAAAATATTTGAATTCTGGATTGTTGACAAGTTAACTTTACCTTCACTTTAATTACTGGCAACATTAATTCAGCCTTTAGTCCAGTAATTTCATAATTCTTCATGTAATTTATCTGTCTTTAGGTGCTCTCTTGCCCTCATATCTATATATAGAGATTTCATTTAATTTTGGGTTTCATTCTATATAAGTTGCTGCATGTGTACATGTATAACAACTAAATAAGTGTTATGGCTTAAGTATTACCTGTTTAGGATTAGTTTGTTCATCTCCTTTAATTATACTATACTATCCTAATTGATACTATCCTACAGGTTTAAACTACATTTATTGCATCATTTAAGTGTGTCTAATCAGACACTATGGTAGTCCTTTCTGAATGTGTTCATATATGGGCTACTGATAAAATGATAATATACTCAGAATTATGTGGTATTTGATATATATTGCACTCATGGCTTCTGCCTCATTGGTTTATTAGTTATATATCCAGTGTGTTTAGTATGCTTTATAGCGTTAATAATAATGTTGGTGTGAACAGTGAATTATTCATCCTCTATATATATCTGTACCTTTAAAGTTGCTTCAATTTACAAGCCAGTGGTTTTATCCAATTGCATTGTTGTTTTAACCTTTATAATGCTAATGGTTTTATCCAATTACATGTGTTGTTTTGTATGTCTATGATTACGGTCTCTGGGACCGAAACCGGTCAGACATGTTTTTTTGGCTAAGAATGCTTTTTCCATCTCCTTGCACCTACTTTTAAGTATGAATTGAAATAAACGTCGATTTTATTATCACACAAGAACGTTGTGTGGAGACCTTTTTGGGTTCATCATTTAGTTTAGTGCCACACATAGTTTTGGACCTTTGTGATCTAATTTATGCATAATGCATTTTTCTTGACACTCTGTTCTGCCATCTTAAATCATTGTATATTCCAATAAAGCTATATTTGCAACCAGAACACATAATGCCCTCATTCTTGCCCTAAACTATTTATTCTGTGCAAATAATATAACCACTTTGCAGCAAGCAATATTTAAGAGTGTTTGGAAAAACCTTTATTAAAGGGACGCTAAACAGTCTGTTTAATTATTGTAAAAAAAAAAAAAAAAAACACTAAGCAGTGGGTTATACTTAAAAAAAAAATGTACTTTTTTTTTTTTTACTTCATTTATGCAGAGTCCATTTCTTCCTGTAGAGGCTGTGGCCTGTACATGAAGGTGAAGGATTTGTTTGTTGCTAGGAGACACCTGCAATGGCTTCAGTCAGTTACTTGCCCATGCTAAGTAGAGGATTTTTGCTGCAAAAATCATTTGACAGTAGAACTTAATTCCTGTAATGCTAGCTCCCTTATCTTACTAACAGCAGTGGCTACACTAAGAATTTCTAAGTGTACATTTTACAAGAAAGAATACAAGATTAGGTTGTTTTGTCACACAATCTGTTTATTTTCATGTTTACTGTGTGTGTGTGTGTATATATATATATATATGTGTATTGGGGTTTTTTTTTCTAAAGGAACTCTGTTTCATATACCTTTTCTTGAGAACAAATGTTTATTGAAATACACACAATACTAACCTATAGAATACTGATAATTCAAAAGTTGGAGTTCACTTCTGTAAATCATTGAATAACTCATGCTTTATGTCTTATTACAGGGCAAAAAAAGTGCATTGTAGGGGTTGTTGGGTGTAAACTTGATTGCAGAAAATGTATTGACCTTTTAAACAATGTCATGTCACTGATAATGTAAAAACCTGAGAGTGTTCTGTTATTGCACAATTCACTTATCCTAAGTAGGAGGCATTGCTTTGATTAATTTCTGCTTTCAATGGTTTGAGATTTGCTATCAAATGTTCAGTACACTATAAATACCCTGGACATAATAAGAACATTTTTGCACTCATTGTTAAGGTTTAGACCCACCCCATACATAATATGGTGCTTTATTTTTCTATGTTTGTAATCATTTTTCTGATAGAAGATTATTGTAACAGTGTAGAAGCATATGGTAAAATTGTGACATTCTCACATTGGTAGTACAACATGTGTTTGTAACAAATCAACATTTTTGTGAGAATGTAGTTGTGTTTGTAGCATCAGCAGCAACTGTGACATTCTGCCTGCTTCACAGACACCCACAATATTGCTATTGTGCAATAGTCACCAGATACTAAAGGAGCATTGTATGTACTAGCTGTTATGATCTAAGAACAAAATATGCAAACACATGAAGTCTCTGTGGGTTCAGAAAATGGTATTACTGCAATAAAAGTTCAGACAACCATCAAACAAGTTAGCTGCTGAATCTTTATTGCAGTTAATAGGTTAAAAGAACACCAGTTAATAGGCTGTAAGAGCACATAAAGGGCAAGATTACAATTGTAGTGCAATTAATAGCCCAGGTGCCTTATCTTTCGATTGGTCCCAAACTAAAAATAGCACACAGTCTGGTATTATACAGGAAAAGGTTAAAAAAATGGTAATCAGAAAATTGTCATAAGCCCTATTCTTTTAATGAACAGTAGGCATGTGCATTAATTTTCTGAAGAAACACTCAGATAGATTACAAGTTATGCTCGGTATAGGGAATTCAACAAATGCAACAAAAGTTGCGTTATTTAACCCTCTATAGCACAGCCATTACAAGTTTAAAAACAGCTGTCTTGTGCGTGCGATATGGTTGCGTTGAGCTCCATACCGCGCACAATACAAGCGCTGTTTTGACGTGCTCATGCACGCTTTCCTCATAGACATCAAATGGGAGAGCGGGTTGTTTTTTTTTCTAACACCTGCGATTGTGGATTGAAAAGCTCCGTAACACAGCCCCATTGATGTCTATGGGGGAAAAAACATAAACGAACCATTCAAAAGAAAAACCGGCACATCTTCTGAGTAAAAACATCCAAGTTTAATTCATCACTTAAAACGGCAAAAAGTCATGCTTTACATGTTTTGGCGCTCTGACCTTAATCATAAGCATGACTTTACTAAAACATCTATAACTATTTAAAAGCACTAACGGGTGACTATTGGACAATCCTAGGTCACATGTGATGATGCAAATTAATTATACATCTTAAGGTGGACTAATTGAAAAACACATACCATTGAAAAGTATACTGATATATAGGGGCATATTTAACAAAGGTCTGTCGGACCTGATGCATTCGGATTCGCAGGGGGAATCTCTTAGGGTAAGTGTCAAATATTTATCCAATGAAAATGAGTATGTTCATATGCAGGGTTAAATTAACCATTCATATTTATCCAAGTTAATTATAGCCTCTCACTATCAGTTAAAGGATTAGAATCATAGAAAAAATACCAACTACAAGGTCTTTTTAGACTTAAAATAAGTGCCCTTAAACTAATATATAATTAGCAGTCACTGTCTTTATGTGTATGTGAACATATATCAGTTGAGATAGGGATAATAGCATACAGCTATTCCCAAAAGTTAATAAGGTCAAAGGTAGAATTAAACCCTTTGGGAATGCGAGTCTCCATATTGAAGATCCAGAACGCTTCCCTTTTAAAAAGCAACCTGTTAACATCACCCCCTCTTTTAGGGCATTTAACTTTCTCTATAACTTTCCATCTCAGAGTAGTGTTTATATTTTGATGATCTTCAATGAAGTGAGTGGCTAGACCTGAGCATTTGTATGATCTCTTTATGTCGGATAGGTGTTCTCTCACTCTTTCACGGACCTCTCTTGAAGTACAACCTATGTATTGTGTGTTGTTACAGGTGCACCAAATGAGATAAATAACATTTTTTGATCTACAATTTAAACAATCCTTCAATACATATTGTTTTCCTGTTGATGTGGATGTAAATGTAGTGTCAAATGCACCAAAGCTACATGGTATACATGAACTGTATCCACATTTGTGCATGCCTTTAATAACTAGCCAAGAACTAGTTGGATTCTCTGTTCTTATATCACTAGGGGACAATTCATTTCCAATTGTAATACCTTTACGGTATGAAAAGTTACAATTTCTCACAGTGTTCTGCAGACCATCATCTGCCGACAGCAGGAAAATGTTTTCTAATAATATAACATATCCGCAGCATAATTGTGGTGAGCCTGATTCGACCCATTTATCAAAGCCTACAGACCGACAAAAGTTTAAATTTGTGACGTAACATACGATCTGCCGTGCTCAATCCGACACAGATCGATGCTTACATTATTACAAATGTTCTGAATACAAATTTGGCACTATCTGACAACTTTTGCTAGTTAACAAATATCTAACAGATACGCTCGCCACTATTCCGCCCCAGCGTACCTGGTTTTCAACCCGCCACCCTGGAGGCCGCGGATGCCATAGGAATCAATGGGAGTCTGAAAGCAGCGAAAACTTATGTTCGATGCTGCCAGATATCCCATTGATTTCTATAGTAGAATAAAGTTATGTTTACACCTAACACCATAACATAAGCCCCGAGTTTAAACACTCCTAATCTGCCACCCCGACATTGCCGCCACCTACATAATGTTATTAACCACTATTTTGCCGCTACCATCTTGGATGACGTCATTTAAAGGGAAACTTCAATCTTCCAGAGACGTCGTTAGAAGATGATGCTCCACCCCGGATGTCTTGAAGATGTAGCCGCTACGCACCGGATGGATGAAGGTAGAAGATGCCATCTGGATGAAGACTTCTGCCCGCTTGGATGAAGATTTTGGCCTGCTTGGATGAAGACTTATGCCGGCTTCGCTGAGGACTTCTGCCGCTTGGATGAGGATGGATGTCCGGTCTTCGAAAACTGTAAGTGGATCTTCGGGGGTTAGTGTTAGGTTTTTTTAAGGGTTTATTGGGTGGGTTTTAATTTTAGGTTAGGGACTTTGGGCTGAAAAAGAGCTAAATGCCCTTTTAAGGGCAATGCCTATACAAATGCCCTTTTCAGGGCAATGGGAAGCTTAGGTTTTTTAGATAGGTTTTTATTTGGGGGTGTTGATTGTGTGGGTGGTGGGTTTTACTGTTGGGGGGGGTTGTATTTTTTTTTACAGGTAAAAGAGCTGATTTCTTTGGGGCAATGCCCCGCAAAAGGCCATTTTAAGGGCCATTGGTAGTTTATTGTAGGTTAGGGTTTTTTATTTTGGGGGACTTTTTTATTTAGATTAGGTTTAATTAGTTTAAATATTTAATACTTTTTTTTATTTTGTGTAACTTAGTTGTTATTTTTTTGTAACTTCTTTATAGTAATTCTTTATAGTAGATTTAAATAACTTGAGTAGGGTTAGGTTTTTAAATAGTAGATTTAATTAAAAAGACAAAGATAAAATAGCTGTCAAAAAGAAGAGCCGTTTTGACATTAAAGACACTGTCACTTTCACAACACAGTTTTCAGATATGTAATATCATTAGAAAACATTTTCCTATGCTGTCGGCAGATGATGGTCTGCAGAACACTGTGAGAAATTGTAACTTTTCATACCGTAAAGGTATTACAATTGGAAATGAATTGTCCCCTAGTGATATAAGAACAGAGAATCCAACTAGTTCTTGGCTAGTTATTAAAGGCATGCACAAATGTGGATACAGTTCATGTATACCATGTAGCTTTGGTGCATTTGACACTACATTTACATCCACATCAACAGGAAAACAATATGTATTGAAGGATTGTGTAAATTGTAGATCAAAAAATGTTATTTATCTCATTTGGTGCACCTGTAACAACACACAATAGATAGGTTGTACTTCAAGAGAGGTCCGTGAAAGAGTGAGAGAACACCTATCCAACATAAAGAGATCATACAAATGCTCAGGTCTAGCCACTCACTTCATTGAAGATCATCAAAATATAAACACTACTCTGAGATGGAAAGTTATAGAGAAAGTTAAATGCCCTAAAAGAGGGGGTGATGTTAACAGGTTGCTTTTCAAAAGGGAAGCGTTCTGGATCTTCAATATGGAGACTCGCATTCCCAAAGGGTTTAATTCTACCTTTGACCTTATTAAAGGGACAGTCTACACCAGAATTTGTATTGTTTTAAAAGATAGATAATCCCTTTATTATCCATTCCCCAGTTTTGCATAACCAACACGGTTATAATAATATATTTTTAACCTCTGTGATTATCTTGTATTTAAGCCTCTGCAAACTGCCCCTTTATTTCAGTTCTTTTGACAGACTTGCAGTTTAGCCAATCAGTGCCTGCTCCCAGATAACTTCACGTGCACAAGCACAGTGTTATCTATATGAAATACGTGAACTAACACCCTCTAGTGGTGAAAAACTGTTAAAATGCATTCTGAAAAGAGGTGGACTTTAACCCCTTAAGGACCACAGCACTTTTCCATTTTCTGTCCGTTTGGGACCAAGGCTATTTTTACATTTCTGCGGTGTTTGTGTTTAGCTGTAATTTTCCTCTTACTCATTTACTGTACCCACACATATTATATACTGTTTTTCTCGCCATTAAATGGACTTTCTAAACATACCATTATTTTCATCATATCTTATAATTTACTATAAAAAAAATTATAAAATATGAGGAAAAAATTGAAAAAAACACACTTTTTCTAACTTTGACCCCCAAAATCTGTTACACATCTACAACCACCAAAAAACACCCATGCTAAATAGTTTCTAAATTTTGTCCTGAGTTTAGAAATACCCAATGTTTACATGTGCTTTGCTTTTTTTGCAAGTTATAGGGAAATAAATACAAGTAGCACTTTGCTATTTCCAAACCACTTTTTTTTAAAATTAGCACTAGTTACATTGGGACACTGATATCTTTCAGGAATCCCTGAATATCCCTTGACATGCATATATTTTTTTTTAGAAGACATCCCAAAGTATTGATCTAGGCCCATTTTGGTATATTTCATGCCACCATTTCACTACCAAATGCGATCAAATAAAAAAATTTGTTCACTTTTTCACAAATTGTTTCACAAACTTTAGGTTTCTCACTGAAATTATTTACAAACAACTTGTGCAATTATGGCACAAATGGTTGTAAATGATTCTCTGGGATCCCCTTTGTTCAGAAATTGCAGACATATATGGCTTTGGCATTGCTTTTTGGTATTTAGAAGGCCGCAAAATGCCACTGCGCACCACACATGTATTATGCCCAGCATTGAAGGGGTTAATTAGGAAGCTTGTAGGGAGCTTTTAGGGTTAATTTTAGCTTTAGTATAATGTAGTAGACAACCCAAAGTATTGATCTAGGCCCATTTTGGTATATTTCATGCCACCATTTCACCGCCAAATGCTAACAAATAAAAATAAAGCGTTACATTTTTCACAATTTTAGGTTTCTCACTGAAATTATTTACAAACAGCTTGTGCAATTATGGCATAAATGGTTGTAAAAGCTTCTCTGGGATCCCCTTTGTTCAGAAAAAGCAGATATATATGGCTTTGGCTTTGCTTTTTGGTAATTAGAAGGCAGCTAAATGCCGTTGCGCACCACACGTGTATAATGCCCAGCATTGAAGGGGTTAATTAGGGAGCTTGTAGGGAGCTTGCAGGGTTAATTTTAGCTTTAGTGTAGGTATCAACCTCCCACATGACACATCACACCCCCTGATCCCTCCCAAACAGCTCTCTTCCCTCCCCCACCCCACAATTGTCCCCGCCATCTTAAGTACTGGCAGTAAGTCTGCCAGTACTAAAATAAGAGTTTTTTGGGGATTTAAAAAAAAAAAAAAGATAATTCTGCTCTGTAGGATCCCCCCTTAGCCCCCAACTTCCCTGATCCCCCCCCCAAACAGCTCTCTAACCCCCCTCTCGGCCTTATTATGCGCCATATTGGGTACTGGCAGCTGTCTGCCAGTACCCAGTTTGAAATCAAATATGTTTTTAAGAACATTTTATTATTATGTTATTTTAAAAATATTATTTTCTGTAGTGTAGCTGCCCCCCCTCAACCCCCACCCTCCCACCCTCCCAGATCCTTAACATTTGTAAAACATTTGCCCCCCCTCAACCCCCTCTCTCCCACCTTACAGTGTTTCATAGTGTAGGGTTCCCACCCGCGCACGCGCGCGCACTCGATCCCGCCCCCCTTCCCCACCGATGGGTGCCCACCTCCCACGATCAGCTCCCACCCACCAACGAACAGGGCCATTGATGGCCGATGCAGAGAGGGCCACAGGGTGGCTCTTTCTTCATCGGACGGCTTAAAAATGTTATAGCAGGATGCCTCAATATCGAGGCATCACTGCTATAACATGAAAGCAGTTGGAAGTGATCAGGATCACTTCCACTGCTTTCAAAGACCAACGACGTACGGAGTACGTCCTTGGTCATTAACTGCATTTTTTTGCAGGACGTACCCCATACGTCGTTGGTCGTTAAGGGGTTAAGGTCTAAGAAATTAGCATATGAACCTTGTAGGTTAAGCTTTCAACTAAGAATACCAAGAGAACAAAGCAAAATTGGTGATAAAAGTAAATTGGAAAATTGTTTAAAATTACATGCTCTATCTGAATCATGAAAGTTTATTTTGGCCTAGACTGTCCCTTTAACTTTTGGGAATAGCTGTATGCTATTATCCCTATCTCAACTGATATATATGTTCATATACACTTACAGACAGTAGCTGCTAATTATATATTAGTTTAAGGACACTTATTTTAAGTCTAAAACGACCTTGTAGTTGATAATATTTTTTCTATGATTCTCTAATCCTTTTAACTGATAATGAGAGGCTATAATTAACTTGGATAAATATGAATGGTTCATTTAACCCTGCATATGAACATACTCATTTTCATTGGATTAATATTTGACACTTACCCTAAGAGATTACAAGTGTATATAACAGAAGTAAAATATTAGATATATTTACCTAGTCAATAATAGTTAATATCTTTATATGGCTGTTTTAAGATAAAATATCAGTATACTTTTCAATGGTATGTGTTTTTCAATTAGTCCACCTTAAGATGTATAATTAATTTGCATCATCACGTGACCTAGTATTGTCCAATAGTCACCCTGTAGTGCTTTTAAATAATTATAGATGTTTTAGTAAAGTCATGCTTATGATTAAGGCCAGAGCGCCGAAAAATGTAAAGCATGACTTTTTGCCATTTTAAGTGATGAATTAAACTTGGAAGTTTTTACTCAGAAGATGTGCCGTTTTTTCTTTTGAATGGTTCGTTCTTGGATTCCCCCGACTAAACCTGGCACCTTCCGCTGATCCACAATTGAGCATTGTGCTGATTGGCATATGGATAGTCACATGGTGTGTGATAAAAAAATCGGTGCAGGAAGTATCACAGAGTGAGTATACATGCAATGGAGAGAGCTGTTAAAGTCAGCAGAGGAAGAGGCAGAAGCAGAATACCGGAATACCGGAACGACAGGAAAGTAACAGAGCCACCCTGTGACCAAGTAAAGGTGAAGATTTTACCGGTCGGCTGGTAAAATACTGTTTTTTCTATATCCAGAGCCTTATATTGCCTGCTGTGAAGAGGGAACCTCTCTCCCATCTCACCTACACAGCTGATATTGTTTGCTGTTTGTTGTTTGACATTGTCATCCTGCATTAAAGGAATATAGTGTTAGAGATGGCTAATAGAATACTGTAGGCTGATCGTTTTACCCTGACATAAACCCCACGTCTAAACACCCCTAATCTGCTGCCCCCAACATCGCTGCCACCTACATAATGTTATTAACCCCTAATATGCTGCCCCCGATATCGCCGCCACCAAAATAAAACTATTAACATCTAATCTGCTGCTCCCGATATTGTCGCCACTATACTAAAGTTATTTACCCCTATTCCCCTGCACTCCAACATCACCCACACTATAATAAATCTATTTACCCCTATTCCGCCCCTCCCCGACATCGCTGCCACTAAATAAAGTTATTAACCCCTAAACCTCTGGCCTCCCACATCACTATCACTAAATAAACCAATTAAGCCCTAAAACGACAGCCCCCCACATTGCAACAAACTAAATTAAACTATATTAACCCCTAAACCTAATCCTAACCCTAATGTAACCCTAACACCCCCTAACTTTAACATAATTAAAATAGAGCTAAATTAAAGTTACAATTATTAACTAAATAATACCTAAACTAAATACAAACTTACCTGTGAAATACAACCTAAGCTAGCTACAATATAACTAATAGTTATATTGTAGCTAGCTTAGATTTTATTTTTATTTCACAGGTAAGTTTGTATTTATTTTAACTAGGTAGACTAGTTAGTAAATAGTTATTAACTATCTACTTAATTAAAATAAATACAAACTTATCTGTGAAATAAAACCTAAGCTGCCTTACACTAAAACCTAACATTACAAAAATAAAAAACACTAAAATTACAAAAGATAAAAAAATTACCATTACAAAAAATTACAAATGAAATTATCCAAAACAATAAAAATGATTCCTATTCTAATACACTGTTTAAAAAATGAAAAAAAACACCCCAAAATAAAAAAGCCTAATCTATAATAAACTTCCAAGGGCCATTAAAAGGGCCTTTTGTGGGCCCTTAAAATGGCCTTTTGTAGGGTATTGCCCTAAAGTTAACAGCTCTTTTTCTACAAAACAAACACCCTTAACAGTATACAAACCCCCACCTCCAAACCCACAAAATAAAAATAAAGTAAAACCTATTCTACCCATTGCCCTGAAAAGGGCATTTGTATGGGCATTGCCCTTAAAAGGGCATTCAGCTCTTTTTCTTGCCCTATAAAGGGCATTCAGCTCTTTTATGAAATGCCCAACCCCTAATCTAAAAATAAAAACCCACCCCAAAACGAAATTAAAACATTACACAAAATAAAAAACAAATTATACAAAATAATAAAAATTATTCCTATTCTAATACCTATTTTTAACCCCTTAAGGACCAAGGACGTACGCCACACGTCCTCAAAAAAAATACAGTTAATGACCGAGGACGTGTGGCGTACGTCCTTGGTCTGGAAAGCAGCTGGAAGCGATCCTGCTCGCTTCCAGCTGCTTTCCGGTTATTGCAGTGATTCCTCGATATGGAGGCATCCTGCAATAACCCCCCTTGGCCATCCGATGCAGAGAGAGCCACTCTGTGGCCCTCTCTGCACCGGACATCGGTGGCCGGTATCGTTGGTGGGTGGGAGCAAGTCTGGGAGGCGGGTGGGCGGCCATCGATGTGCCGAGTGGAGTGGAGGGGGGCGGGATCGGGGGCGGGAGTGGCGGGAGCGCGCACGGGAGCGCGCGCGTGCACGGGAGGCGGCGGGCGGGCGCGTGCACGGGGCGGGAGCGGGAGGGAACCGCTACACTACAGAAAAATACACTTTCAAAAGTAAAAAAAAATAAGTTTTTGAAAGCTGTAAATAAACAGCTAAGAGATCTGGAAGGGGTGGGGGGTTGATCTTGGGGGGGGGGGGGAAGCTACACTACAGAAAAGGTTTTTTTTTTTTAAAAAAGGCACATTTTTTCACTAAACTGGGTACTGGCAGACAGCTGCCAGTACCCAAGATGGCGCCCATTAAGGCAGAGGGGGAGGGTTAGAGAGCTCTTTGGTGGGGGATCAGTGAGGCTGGGGGCTAAGGGGGGATCCTACACAGCAGCATATGTAAATATGCTAAAAAAACACACACAAAAAGCCCAAATATAGCTTTTATTTTAGTACTGGCAGAGTTTCTGCCAGTACTTAAGATGGCGGGTACAATTGGGGGGTGGGGGAGGGAAGAGAGCTGTTTGGGAGGGATCAGGGGGTCTTATGTTTCAGGTGGGAGGCTGAGCTCTACACTAAAGCTAAAATTAACCCTGCAAGCTCCCTACAAGCTACATAATTAACCCCTTCACTGCTAGCCATAATACACGTGTGAAATGCAGCGGCATTTGGCGGCCTTCTAATTACCAAAAAGCAATGCCAAAGCCACATATGTCTGCTATTTCTGAACAAAGGGGATCCCAGAGAAGCATTTACAACCATTTGTGCCATAATTGCACAAGCTGTTTGTAAATGATTTCAGTGAGAAACCTAAAATTGTGAAAAATTTAACGTTTTTTTTTAATTTGATCGCATTTGGCGGTGAAATGGTGGCATGAAATATACCAAAATGGGCCTAGATCAATACTTGGGGTTGTCTACTACACTACACTAAAGCTAAAATTAACCCTAGAAGCTCCCTACATGCTCCATAATTAACCCCTTCACTGCTGGGCATAATACACGTGTAGTGCGCAGTGGTATTTAGCAGCCTTCTAATTACTAAAAAGCAACGCCAAAGCCATATATGTCTGCTATTTCTGAACAAAGGGGATCCCAGAGAAGAATTTACAACCATTTAAGCCATAATTGCACAAGCTGTTTGTAAATAATTTCAGTGAGAAACCAAAAGTTTGTGAAAAAATTTGTAAAAAAGTGAACGATTTTTTGTATTTAATCGCATTTGGCGGTGAAATGGTGGCATGAAATATACCAAAATGGGCCTAGATGAATACTTTGGGATGTCTACTAAAAAAAAATATATACATGTCAATGGATATTCAGAGATTCCTGAAAGATATTAGTGTTCTAATGTAACTAGCGCTAATTTTGAAAAATAATGGTTTGGAAATAGCAAAGTGCTACTTGTATTTATGGCCCTATAACTTACAAAAAAAGCAAAGAAGATGTAAACATTGGGTATTTCTAAACTCAGGACAAAATTTAGAAACTATTTAGCATGGGTGTTTTTTGGTGGTTGTAGATGTGTAACAGATTTTGGGGGTCAAAGTTAGAAAAAGTGTGTTTTTTTTCAATTTTTTCCTCATATTTTATAAAATTTTTTATAGTAAATTATAAGATATGATGAAAATAATGGTATCTTTAGAAAGTCCATTTAATGGCGAGAAAAACGGTATATAATATGTGTGGGTACAGTAAATGAGTAAGATGAAAATTACAGCTAAACACAAACACCGCAAAAATGTAAAAATAGCCTTGGTCCCAAATGGACAGAAAATGGAAAAGTGCTGTGGTCATTAAGGGGTTAAAGCTCTTTTACAAAAAGTGGGTCCATCCTGAAGACATCCGGCACGGAACATCCTCTTCATACGGTCCCCGCCGTATACTGAATCTTCAATGCAAGGTACGCAATTCAAAATGGCGCCCCTTGCATTCCTATTGGCTGATTTGATTTTGGAAATTTAAACCAGCCAATTGAATGAGAGTTAATGATTTCCTATTCTCTTTTAAAATCAGCCAATAGGATGAGAGCTACTGAAATTCTATTGGCTATTCAAATCAGCCAATATAATTTCAATAGCTCTCATCCTATTGGCTGATTTGAACAGCCAATAGGAAGGATTTCAGTAGTTCTCATCCTATTGGCTGATTTGAAAAGCCAATAGGATTTCAGTAGCTCTCATCCTATTGGCTGATTTGAATTTCAAAAAACAGCCAATAGGAATGCAAGGGATGCCATTTTGAATCGCGTACCTTGCATTGAAGATTTAGTATACGGAGGCGACCATATGAAGAGGATTCTCCGTGCCGGATGTCTTCAGGATGGACCAACTCCACGCCTTCTGGATGAAGATAGAAGACGCCGTCTGAATGAAGATAGAAGATGCCGTCTGGATGAAGATGGAGCCACCTGGATAAAGATGGAGCCACAGGGATGAAGATCCTTCAAGCGGGACTTCAGCAACTGTAAGTGGATCTTCAGGGGTTAGTGTTAGGATTTTTTAAACTTTTTTGGGTGTTTTTTTTTTTAGTTTAGAGTTTAGGCTTTTCATAAAAGAGCTAAATGCACTTTTCAGGGCAATGGGTAGCTTAGATTTTTGTTAGAGTTAGGTTTTTTATTTTGGGGGGTTGGTTGGGTGGTGGGTTTTATTGTTGGGGGGGTCTTTGTATTTTTTTTACAGGTAAAAGAGCTCATTAACTTAGGGCAACGCCATACAAAGTGTCCTTTTAAGGTCTATTGGTAGTTTATTGTAGGCTAGGTTTTTTTTTATTTTGGGTGGGCTTTTTATTTTTATAGGGTTATTAGCCGGACAGATAGCTCAGCATGCTAAGGCATTGTGGTTGAGCTCTGTAGCAACCCAAGGGTTGCAGGTTCAATCCCCGGCGAGGTCCACTCAACCTTTCAAGGTCGATAAAATGAGCAGCGCCTTGAGACCCTTATGGGTGATTAGCCACACTTTACAAGTACCCAATACATACATACATGCAGATTAGGTGTAATTCTTTTTATTTTTGATAATTTCGTTTTTAATTTTTTTATAATTTGATAGTCTGTCATTTTTATAGTAGTGTTAGGATTTTTTTAATGTGTGTTTTAGTTTTCTTTAATTGGTCGTTTAATTTTAGTTTAATATTTATATTAGTTTAATTGTTAGTTTAAATTTACGGCTAGATTACGAGTTTTGCAGTAAGATTAAAAAGCAGCATTAACAGGTCCTAACGCTGCTTTTTAACGCCCGCTGGTATTACAAGTCTCGCAGGTATAGGTGTACCGCACACTTCTTTGGCCTTAACGCAAATCAACTTATGTTCAATGGGACTTGCATAGCACTGATATTACGAGTTTGTCCTGGGAGGCCAAAAAGTGAGCAGTACACCCTCTACCTCCAAGATTCGTAACGCATTTTAAAGTCAGTAGTTATGAGTTTTACGCTACAAAGCTGTAGCATAAAACTCATAACTAAACTGCTAAAAAGTACACTAACACCCATAAACTACCTATTAACCCCTAAACTGAGGCCCTCCCGTATCGCAAACACTAAAATAAAAATATTAACCCCTAATCTGCCGCTCCTGACATTGCCACCACTATAATAAACATATTAACCCCTAAACCACCGCACTCCCGCCTCGCAAACACTAGTTAAATATTATTAACCCCTATTCTGCTGCCCCTAACATCGCAACCACCTACCTACATTTATTAACCCCTAGTCTGCCATCCCCAACATCACTGCCACTATACTAAATTTATTAACCCCTAAGTCTAACCCTAACACCCCCTAACTTAAATATAATTAAAATAAATATAAATAAAATCTACAATTATTACCTAAATAATTCCTATTTAAAACTAAATACTTACCTATAATATAAACCATAAACTAGCTACAATATAACTAATAGTTACATTGTAGCTAGCTTAGGATTTATTTTTATTTACAGGCAAGTTTGTACTTATTTTAACTAGGTAGAATAGTTATTAAATAGTTATTAAAGGGACAGTATACACTCATTTTCATATAACTGCATGTATTACACACTACTATAAAGAAGAAGATGCACAGATACTGATATAAAAATCCGGTATAAAACTGTTTAAAAACTTACTTAGAAGCTGTCAGTTTGGCTCTGTTGAAAAGGTAGCTGGAAAGCCCACTGCAAGTGACAAATAAGACACTCCCCCCCTCCCCCTTCTTTTGCATATGAAAAGACCCTTTACACAAACAGGAGCAAGCTGGAGTAGGTAGTCGAGCGTATTCACATAAAACTTTGGGGCTTGGTTAGGAGTCTGAAAATCAGAGCAATGTTATTTAAAAATAAGCAAAACTATACATTAATTTTAAAAAAAAAAACTTTATGGGCTATATAAATAGATTATCTACAAAACATTTATGCAAAGAAAAAATGAGTGTATAATGTCCCTTTAACTATTAAATAACTACCTAGCTAAAATAAATACAAAATTACCTGTAAAATAAAACCTAACCTAAGTTACACTAACACCTAACCTAACCCTACAATTAAATAAATTACCTAAATTAAATTCAATTAAATAAATTAAATTAAATTAGCTAAATTACAAAAAAACACTAAATTACAGAAAATAAAAATCAAATTACAAGATCTTTAAACTAATTACACCTAATCTAATAGCCCTATCAAAATAAAAAGCCCCCCACAAAATAAAAAAAACACTAGCCTAAACTAAACTATCAATAGCCCTTAGAAGGGCCTTTTGCGGGGCATTACCCCAAAGAAATCAGCTCTTTTACCTGTAAAAAAATACAAACAACCCCCCCAAAGCTCCCCATTTCCCTGAAAAGGGCATTTAGATGGGCATTGCCCTTAAAAGGGCATTTAGCTCTATTGCTGCCCAAAGCCCTAACCTAAAATTAAAACCCACCCAATACACCCTTAAAAATCACTAACCCCGGAAGATTAATTTACCGGGAGAAGTCTTCATCCAAGCAGCATTCTATCAGCCATTTGGAATTAAGGTTGAAAAAATCCTATTGGCTGATTGGATTTTTTTATTTTTTTATTTTGGGGGGGAGGGGTTTATTTTGATAGGGCTATTAGATTAGGTGTAATTAGTTTAAATATCTTGTAATTTGTTTTTTATTTTCTGAAATTTAGTGGGGGGGTTTGTAATTTAGCTAATTTAATTAAATTAATTTAATTGTATTTCATTTAGGTAATTTATTTGATTGTAGTGTAGTGTTAGTGTAACTTAGGTTAGGTTTTATTTTACAGGTCAATTTGTATTTATTTTAACTAGGTAGTTATTAAATAGTTAATAACTATTTAGTAACTATTCTACCTAGTTAAAATAAATACAAACTTGCCTGTAAAATAAAAATAAACCCTAAGCTAGCTACAATGTAACTATTAGTTATATTGTAGCTAGTTTAGGGTTTATTTTATATGTAAGTATTTAGTTTTAAATAGGCATAATTTAGTTAATGATATGAATTTTATTTAGATTTATTTAAATTATATTTAACCTAGGGGGTGTTAGGGTTAGATTTAGGTTTAGGGGTTAATACATTTAGAATAGTGGTGGCGACGTTGGGGGTGGCAGATTAGGGGTTAATAAGTTTAGGTAGGTTGCGGCGACATTGGGGGCGGCAGATTAGGGGTTAATAAATATAATGTAGGTGTCGGCGATGTTGGGGCAGCAGATTAGGGGTTAATAAATATAATGTAGGTGTCGGCGATGTTGGGGCAGCAGATTAAGGGTTAATAAATATAATGTGGGTGGCGGTGATATCCGGAGCGGCAGATTAGGGGTTAATAAGTATAATGCAGGTGTCGGCGATGTCGGGGGCGGCAGATTAGGGGTTAATAAGTGTAAGATTAGGGGTGTTTAGACTCGAGGTTCATGTTAGGGTGTTAGGTGTAAACATAAATGTGTTTCCCCATAGGAATCAATGGGGCTGCGTTATTGAGTTTTACCCTGCTTTTTTGCAAGTGTTAGACTTTTTCTCAGCCGGCTCTCCCCATTGATGTCTATGGGGAAATCGTGCACGAGCACGTATAACTAGCTCACCGCTGACTTAAGAAGCGCTGGTATTGGAGTGCGGTATGGATCTCAATTTTGATCTATGCTCACTTCTTGCCTTTTAACGCCGGGTTTATAAAAACCTGTAATACCAGCGCTGCAGGTAAGTGAGAGGTGAGAAAAAACTGCACGTTAGCATCGCACAGCTCATAACGTAAGACTTTCTAGCCGTATGTTTTTTTAATTTGACAGGTAAGTTTTAATTTAATTTGAGATAGGGAAATTGTAATTTTAATATAAAGTTAGGGCGGGCGTTAGGTTTAGGGGTTACTAGTTTAAATTAGTTTATTGCGATGTGGGGGGCTTTCGGTTTAGTGGTTAATTGTTTAATTTAGTATATATTTTGTTGTGGAGGGCTTGCGGTTTAGGGGTTGATAGCTTTATTATAGTAGTAGCGGTGTATGGCTTAATAACTTTAGTATAGTGGGGGCGATATGGGCGGACAGCAGATTAGAGGTTAATAATATTTAAATAGTGTTTGCAATGCGGGAGGGCAGCGGTTTAGGGGTTAATAACTTTATTATAGTGGTGACGATGTCAGGGAGTGGCAGAAAAGGGGTTAATAAATTTTATTAGTGGCAGTGATGTCAGAAACGGCAGATTAGGGGTTAATAACTTTAATATGGTATTTGCGATGCAGGAGGACCTTGGTTTAGGGGTTAATAGGTAGTTTATGGGTGTTTATTGTACTTTTTAACACTTTAGTTATGAATTTTATGTAACAATTTTAATGCTCTCAGATGCCGTTACTGATCTTGTCGTTATAGAGTGTAACGCAAGCTTTTTAGCCTCACCGCAAAACTTGTAATGGCTGCACTATGGAAGTCCCATGAAAAAACTTAATTCTTACGAGTGCAGGACTGACGTTGCGTTACAGGCTAAAAGGCTTGCGGTACAGCTATACCGACAAGACTTGTAATGGCTGCATTGCTGTTTTAACGCTGCAATGGCCATTTTCTCAGTGTTAAAAGACGAACACAAACTAAAACGGCTGAAAATTAAAAGCCAAAAAATAGAAAATAAAATGCTTTATTTTCTTTTAAAATGTAGTTTTTTTTGTTTTTGGTTGGTGGCAGGCATTATCCAATTAATGCAAACCAGGAAGGAGCAAAATAGATTTACAGTTTCTCTCTGTAAGTGAAAGCCTGTGACATTTTCTAGCCAACCAGCATTCTCAGGGGGAGGGAGGGGAGACAAATGGCGATTTTGAACTTATTGCAGAGCTGCTCAGAGGCTCACTTCTGTGGAGGAACTGGAAGAGGCTATGGACAAAGACATCTGGTGGTTTTCTCACAGTAGCATTATGCATAGCAATGCTGGGGGTACTGCTACTTTTTTAATTGGGTCAGACACACATAATGTTTGTGTAACACTGGCCGAAGGTCTTGACCCAAACAATCGAAACAGACTGCCAGCCACTGATGTTCTTGTGGCTCCTGTGGTTGCTAGGGAAGGAAAGGGTCTGTGGCTGGGTTTTTTCCCCAGACAAAGTCCTATTTAGTTGTCACTCAAGAGGAAAATAAATACTATTTGGCTGACTTAGAACTCTATAAATAAATCATAAAAGATAAATGTAAATTAAGAGGAAGCAGTGGAGGACTTATCTATGGGGACATGTATTCAAACTGTGTACTGTAGTGTACTACTAATCACAGGCTCTCAACAACTTTACTAACTACAAACACAGGAATTATTTCTCTGCATAGTTTTTTTTTAAATTAAAAAGAAATGCTTACTGCTGGCAGAATTTTTTTTTAAATAGTATAGCTATTCAAAAAGGAACTGAGTGCACCTTCAGTACAAATAAACTCAGTAAACAACTGGAAAAGTACAATAAAACTTATTGTGCGTAGCTTAGCTATGCAGCAAAATTATTTTTTTAAATTAAAGTGTGCATGTTAGAGTGAGTGTGTGTGCGGTGAGTAAAAATGGTTGTTGGTTGACACAATATCATGATGTTACTGACACTGCAAGAGTAAAACCACATTGGGCTAATTCCAGACACTTTCAGGTTATTGCAGTGATGCCTTGATATTGAGGCATCCTGCAATAACCTTCTTTAAGCATCTGATGCAGAGATAGCCACTCTGTGGTCCTCTCTGCATTGGCCAACGTGATGATCCTGTCCCTGCAGTGTCCATGAGAATCAGTCACAATGTATGGGAAGGAGGGAGAAGTAGAGGGAGGGGGAATAATTGTTGCAAAAGGGATCTGGGAGGGGAGGGGGAGGGTATTGAGGGGGGATAGATACACTACAGAAAATTGAGTTTGAAACAAAAAAATAAAAAAAACTTTTTTTTTAGCAAACTGGGTACTGGCAGACAGCTGACAGTACCCAAGGTGGTGGCAAATAGGTAGAGGGGGAGGGTTAGAGAGCTGTTTGGGGGGATCAGGGAGGTTGGGGGGCTAAAGGGGGATCCAACACTGCATTATATATATATATATATATATATATATATTATATTATAGAAAAAAAAGCCTTTTATTTTAGTACTGGCAGACTTTCTGCCAGTACTTAAAATGGCAGTGTCAATTGTGAGGTGGGAGAGGAAAGAGAGCAATCAGGGACTGGGATGTGTCAGGTGGGAGGCTGATCTTTACACTAAAGCTAAAATTAACCCTACAAGCTCCCTACAAGCTACCTAATTAACTCCTTTACTGCTGGGCAAAATACAAATGTTACTACAAATCTTACTACTAAAAAGTAATGCCAAAGCCATAAATGTCTGCTATTTCTGAACAAAGGGGATCCCAGAGAAGCATTTACAACCATTTTTACCATAATTGCACAAGCTGTTTGTAAATAATTTCAGTGAGAAACCTAAAGTTTTATCAGTGTTACAATGTAACTAACAATAATTTTGAAAAACAAGAAGATGGTTTGGAAATAGCAAAGTGCTACTTGTACTTATTGCCCTATAACTTGCAAAAAAAGCAAAGAACATGTAAACATTGGGTATTTCTAAACTCAGGACAAAATTTAGAAACTATTTAGCATGGGTGTTTTTTGGTGGCTGTAGATGTGTAACAGATTTTGGGGGTCAAAGTTTGAAAAAGTGTAGTTTTTTTCAATTTTTTCATCATATTTTATAAATTTTACAGTAAATTATAAAATATGATGAAAATAATGGTATCTTTACAAAGTTCATTGCTGGCAAGAAAAACGGTATATTATATGTGTGGGTACAGTAAATGAGTAAGAGGAAACTTATAGCTAAACACAAACACAGCAGAAATGTAAAAATAGCCCTGGTCCTTAAAGGGACAGTCAAGTCCCAAAAAAACTTTCATGATTTAAATAGGGAATGTAAATTTACTTTTATCGCCAAGTTTGCTTTGTTCTCTTGGTATTCTTAGTTGAAAGCTAAACCTAGGAGGTTCATATGCTAATTTCTTAGACCTTGAAGACTTTCTCTAATCTGAATGCATTTTGACCACTAGGGCATTAGTTCATGTGTTTCATATAGATATATAGAAAGTTGTTTTGTGATCCCAGGACATACTTGAAAATGAGAGAAATCTCAATGTATCCTTCCTGGTAAAATATTTTATAAATAAATAAAATAAAATAAATATAGATAGCATTGAGCTCAAGCACGTGAAGTTACCCTGGAGTGAGCACTGATTGGCTGAAATGCAAGTCTGTCAAAAGAACTGAAATAAGGGGGCATTCTGCAGAAGCTTAGATACAAGGTAATCACAGAGGTAAAAAGTGTATTACTATAACTGTGTTGGTTATGCAAAACTGGGGAATGGGTAATAAAGGGATTATCTTTCTTTTTAAACAACATAAATTTGGTGTTGACTGTCCCTTTAAGGGTAAGAAAATTTAAAAATGGTCTGGTCACTAAGGGGTTAAACAAGTTTTCAATTTACTTCTATTATCAACTTTGCTTCATTTTTTTGGTATCCTTTATTGAAGGAGCAGCAATTCACTACTGGGAGCTAACTGAACAAACTGGTAATCCAATGACAAGAGGCAGGTATATGCAGCTGCCAAGTTAGCACATCTCCCAGCTCCTGAGCCTAACTAGATATGCTTTCCAACAAGAGAACTAAGCAAATAATATAATAGAAGTAAATTGGAAAGTTGTTTAAAATGACATGCGGCTCGAGAGGTGGTGATGGGAGGAGGAGCACAAGCGTAAGGACGCAGGAACGCTTGTTCTCTGGTTCCTCACAAGAGTTATTGGCAGAGAAACACTCGTGCTGAAACCCTGGTTCTTGGGTAGCGTTTATAGCAAATAAAGCCTTGCTACCAGCACTCCAGCAGTGCTACTCGAACGCACTGAGCTGCAATTGGCAGCGAACACACGGACTGAAAAAGCCTGCTTGTACATGTTAAAGAGCCCTGAGAGGCTGAATAAAGGACGGCACTTCGAATCAACTGTTGTGATTACCCGCATCTTTACACCCCCCTCCCACCGGTGCTGCGCGAGGGGGAGAGGAATACTGGTCTGTTTGACGAGAGAGGTCAAGCCAGCCTATGAAACACCTGGGGATAAAAATCCTACAAGACGCTGTGGTGACTTACCAAGGTGAGCTGCTCCCCTGCGGGACTCGGCTAGACCGGAGTCAAACAGCGGGTCCGTTGGAGCCATCTGCTTTGTTGGAGGGGGCTTGCTGGCCCTGATTGCTCTGCCCCGGATCCTGCACGTGTTCAGAGGAGAGGAGGGCCCTCTCGGCGTAAGCGGAGGGATCGAGCAAGTGGCGAGAGCGGAGTGATACAGCCGCCGTCAGGGATCTCCTTGGCTGCGAGACTACTCTCCGCTTGAACGAGTGTCAGCTCCCTGATCCTGGAAAGGTCCAGGCTTGGTGGTTTGCTCCCCTCCACCGATGCTGCAAGGGGGAGCCTTGGAGCTGAAGCGGAACCTGTTCTTAGCAAGACCGGCTAGCAGGAACTGAAAGACCCTAGGAAACCGGGTCAGGTACGTTTTCTCTTTTTTGTTATATAAAAGGCCCCAAATTGTTTCAACATTAGGAGTGGTATGGGACTATAATCTCCTTCTCGGGTTAAAGATTTCTTGGAATAGGAAGAAGTGAAAAGATTGCTTAAAAAGAGAACTCTGATGCACTGACTGTTTCTTTTTTCTTAGAGAACTTAAAATGTTTTCCAAGACCTGATGGAAAAATTGTCTTCCCTAAAAAGCTAAAAGGTTTTTTTTTTTTTTTCTTTATATATTGGGTATTGGTGGATACAGAAGGTATAGAACATAAGGATTAAAAACTTGTTATATTCATATAAATAATAATAAGTGAACACCGGATAAAGGTAGTTAAAGTTTTTTTAGTAAATCTAAGGCTGTCATATTTTACTATAGGAGGACTTGCTAAAAAGTAAATATACAATTAATGTTTTGAAAACCACATAAGTGGACCTATGCAAGGGAATCTCAAATCATTTAATGTTAATGCAAAAATCACTTTGTATATAGAAGTACTCTTTTGCAAATGCAGTATTATATTTAAAAGGTTAAGTTAATCATTGTATATGGTTTTTTAAGATACTGGTTGAGACTGCTGGTTTAAATTAAGATCCCCTCAGGGGTGGGGAAAATGAGTTGGAAGTAGAATTATTCTACAATTAGTTTTTCTATCAACAGGGTGAACCCTGAATAAACGTTAAAAGTCTAAATAATTGTGAATAAAGGGAGGAAAGGTAGCAAGAGGGTTAATCTTAACCATTATACAATTTGCTGTTTCATTCATAATATATAAGTACACTGTTTGACCTAAAATCCTATGAGTAATATAAAAGCAAACTCAGCAGAAGAATTCTAAAGGGCTTAACAAATTATTTTATGATTCACTTTGTTCAACTAGTCAAGCTGGTTAAGGATAATTTTTCTTATAACAACCCCATTCCTATATATCTTAGACCTCATAAAATAAAGATAGAAGGGATAGAAACTGGGCAGACAATAGTATAGAACTGTGATTGTTTGGGGTAATTGAAATCGTTCTCCATTGTGTAGAGGAAAGTTGATAATACTGTTTCTTATAAACCCTTTATAAATATCTTGAAAGCATACTAAACTGGGTACAATTTAAATTGACATAACATTGCTTAGCTCAACTAAATTCCCGTGGGATCTTGGAAAAACATAAATAAAGGTAACCCTGCTATTATCACATATTCGAATAAGATTAAAAAATTATATCTTAACTAGAATAGAGTAATATAGAGTAGAAGGGAAGGAACAGAAGGAAGAAAAGAAAAAGAGACAGAGAAAAAGTTTATATTCCTACCTAACGGGAGACTTGCATGACTGAGGTGTTCTGAAATACACGGGCTTGCCCCCTTCTCTCTTTATTCCTTTTTTTTTTTTTTTTTTAAATCACTATAGCACTATACTAATTGCCACTTTTCTCACTTCTCACTTCCCTTCACTTCACCCCCCTTTTTTTTTTTTTTTTTTTCTTCTCTCACTCACACACAGAGATCGGGAAAAAAAAAATTCCCCTTACTAATCTTTTACCACTTTAATCTACGACACACCTACACAATGTTTCACAATCTATAGACAAATACATAACTGCACAAATCAGAACTTCTCCCTCAGTCATGGCAACAAAACAAAGAGAGAGAAAAAATAAGAACATGCAAGATATTGCAGCAGATTCCCGCCCAATTAGTCCACTAAATGTAAATGAACAACTTGATATACAAACATTAGTTACTAAAATTTCAGAAGCCCTCTCTCCTAAGTTTGAACAGCTGAGAGATGAAATTAAGCATGATATTAATTCCTTAACTGTAGAAGTACAACAGTTCTCTAAAAGAATCTCTGAAGCAGAACAGAGAATTTCTGACTTAGAGGATACCACCCTGAACCAGAACTCTAGCTTAGAAGAAATAAATGCCAAAGTACTGAAAATGCAATTGAAAATAGAAGATCTAGAAAACCGGGCAAGAAGAAATAATATTAGAATAATCGGTGTTCCCGAAGATAAACAGTATGAGGATTTAAATAAACTAATTACAGAAACTATTCCACCACTTTTACAGTTACCTCAAACATATCCTCGTATTATAGTTGAAAGGGCTCACAGGCTAGGATGGTATAACCCGGAGAGAGGCAAAGATCGAACCAGACCTATCATAGCTAAACTACTCAATTATCAAGACAAACTTACCCTACTCCAAGACTTAAAATCCTTTTTGTATGAATATCCTCAGTATTTGTGGTAACCCGGAGTTTCATCCGGGTTTCACACAAATAGTATTTCATCGTTGGAAATGGAAAGGTTTAGTATATGTTAAACAACTACTGTCGGAAGATCTGAGAGTTAACTCTTTTTTTAACTTGGCTGGAAGCTATGATCTTCCAAAAAAGGATTTCTTTGCTTTCCTACAGGTACGTCATTTCATCAATAACCTACAAATTAAATATGAGCCTAATTGGTCTATGGGGATTTTGGAGAATGTTATAAAATTATATGAAAGTGGTAAAACATCAATATCAATAGTTTATAATATGATAAACTCTTTCAATAACAAAGTACATTTAAGGGCTATAAAAGATAGATGGCATAATGAGTTTCCTAATTTAAAGATAGGGGAAATAGAACAATCCTTTAAACTAAGTTATAAATATTGGGTTCCGACTAACTGGAGAGAATCACACTTGAAAATGATCAGGAAAGTATATGTTACCAATGCCAACGTATCTGAGTGGTACGGAAATATTCTAACATGCCCTAAGTGTAGTGCAGAGAAGGCAGATATTATTCATTATTTTGGGGAATGTCCAAAGATCCGCCAGTTATGGAGACAAATTAATTATTGGCTTAAGAAGAAACTTCATATAGAATTTGACATCCAAATCTTCCATGTCTTCTTCTTAGTAAAGTATTCATATAAAGATAAAGAGAATGATCTAATTAACACTATAATCTTTGTAATCAGGAATTTAATCCTTAAGGATTGGAAAGGAGTGAAGGCCCCTAAACTGGTGGCATGTAAAAACATGTTAGTTAGACAATGTATGTCAGAACAATATAGTCTATGAGATTTTTCTAATGACCATTTAGAAGTTTTTTTTAAGAAATGGGGAAAATTAATTCTATCATTATCCCCGAATATACAAACACAACTGATAGCACCTCTTAGAAATACAGAATATGTAATGGTTAATATCATAGCAGGCATATTCCCCCAAAGCTGGAGTACGGAGTAGGAACTAATATATATGGAATGATTGTGTGTGTGTAGTGGGTTTTTTTTTTTTTCTCCCCGCCCTCCCTAACCCCTTTTTTCTCTACTATTTATTTGTCTATTTAGCCTAGAAGACAGGATTTTTTGTTATACTGTTTAAGAGCATAGGATGCTAGAGTAATGTATTAGGTTATAATAGCTATTTGTATGCTCTAATCAGAATACAAACATGTTGGATACTGTGAACGTTAATGCAAAAGATATGTCAACTTTGTATATGTGAAATTACAAACAATAAAATTTGTTAAAATTCAAAAAAAAAAAAAAAATTACAGAAACTATTCCACAACTTTTACAGTTACCTCAAACATATCCTCGTATTATAGTTGAAAGGGCTCACAGGCTAGGATGGTATAACCCGGAGAGAGGCAAAGATCGACCCAGACCTATCATAGCTAAACTACTCAATTATCAAGATAAACTTACCCTACTCCAAGACTTTAGGCAAAAGCAACCCACCTTATTGGGCAATACTAAAATTATGCTCTTCCAGGACTTTTCAGAGGAAACCTCAGCTAAAAGGCGAGAGCTAGCACCAATCTGTACACGCTTGATAAACCAAGGGTATCAAGCTACCTTAATATATCCAACCAAACTTAAAATAAAAATAGGTAATGAAGTGCAATTTTTTGAAACAGCTATGGAAGCTGAGAAATATATAAAACAAGTTGTTCCCCAAGCACAAGGTAAAAGTTGAAATAGAAATTAAAACTATGAATAAAAATTAAACATGTACATTATTAATATGAATTTTATAATGGACACTCAGTCTGTAAATAGGGAAGATGCCTTGGTCAGAGTCAATCTGACTATCAGGTCATCTCAAAGGGGATTAGGCCGCAGGGAGTATATTCAAAGGGGGATGATGACATGGGAGGACGAGGGGAGGGGGGGGGGACCGGGGAGGAGGAGACGGAAATTGGTCCTTTCCTTTTTTTTTTTTTTTTTTTTCTTCTCTTCTCTTTTTTTCTTTTTTTCCTATCCCTCTTTCCCCCTTGTTTGTATTTTGTTGTATTTTAGGATGTCTTACTTGTTTTAATTAAAAATGACAGCAAACGATTGTAAAATGGTCTCTTGGAATATTGGTGGCCTAACGTTTCCAATAAAAAGGAATACAATTATCTCCCATCTTAAAAAGCTGAAGGTAGATGTTGCCCTTCTTCAAGAAACACATATAAAATTGGAAGAAGTTCATAAATTAAAAAAATCTTGGGTGAAAGAAGTTATAGCTACTCCTGCAATGGGAAGGAAACGAGGGGTAGCAATCTTAATAGGTAAAAAAATGAAAGCAACAATTATGGTTATTGAATCAGATCCAGAGGGAAGGTTTTTAATTGTAAAAATAAAACATGTTAACGTTGTATACACACTCTGTAACTTATATGCTCCAAATATTATAGATTACGCCTTCTGGGAAACTTTACAAAATAAGATCCTCTCTAAAATAGAAGGGATGTTAATAATTGGAGGAGATTTTAATATGTCACCTTATTATGCCTTAGACAAATTTAGACACAACCTCAAAATATTGAAAACAAAAAAAGATAATCTAGAAGCCAAAATTTTTAATAAACTATTCAATAATTTAAAAGTAAAAGAAATATGGAGATCTCAAAATCCAGAGAGTAGAAATTTTACCTGTCTATCGAAGGCACACAAGTCTCTTACGAGAATTGATCTATTTTTAGTAGATGAGAAATGATTGAACTTACAAATTAAGGCCAGAGTTCTGCTGGTCACAATTTCGGACCGTGCCCCAATAACATTCAAAGTATATTCACAAGATGCTAAAATCAGAAATAATTGATTTTATTTCCCTCAACATCTCGCTGCAGACCCAGAATTTAAAACAATAGTAAACTTAAAATTCGAAGAATATGCTTGTTTTAATAGGGAATATACAGATCGGCCAATGCTATTCTGGGAAGCTGCAAAGGCAGTTATGAGAGGAGAGATACTGGCTTATAATATTAATAGAACTAAGAAGTACAAAAAAAAGAAGAAAGTATTATGAAATCTTTATCAAATGCTTATAATAGCTATATAGTCAACAAAACAGCTTCATCCTGGAATATTTATGCACAAGCAAAAAAAGATAGAGATTCTTTCCTATTACATAAAGCCACTCAACAAGAATAAAGACTTCAATCACAATTATATCGGTATGGGAACAAGGCAGGAAAATTACTCTCCAGATTAGTTAAACAAGATAAAGGAAATTCCCCAATTGAATTTATTCAGAAGGATGATAAATTAGTCTCAGAGCCAGAAGAGATCCTAAATATAATGGTAAAATACTATCAAGATCTTTACTCTCCAAACCCATCAAACAATATTGAAAGAGAGGATTTCAGGAAAAAAATCTCATATTTAAGAATTTCAGAAGGAATGAATGAAGTAATCAACCTCCCTATTACAGAACTAGAGGTGAAGAAGGGTATAGAGGACTTGCCCATTAATAAAGCATCAGGTCCAGATGCCCTGCCTAGTGAATTTTACAAGTTATTATCACCGACTATAGTTCCATATTTAACAAAATTATTTAACAATATGTACAGAGAGGGTAGCTCGCCTCCAGCCAGTTTTTCAGCCTCCTATACAACTCTTATTTTAAAACCTGGCAAAGACAAATCTCAAAAAGAGTCGTATAGACCTATTGCTCTACTAAATGTAGACTATAAACTTCTGACATCTATACTAGCACAGAGATTACAAGCCCCTCTTGCACATATAATACATAAAAGTCAAGCAGGATTCTTGATAAACAGAAATTCTTCAGCTAAAATCCGTGAGCTATTTCTTACCATTGACTATGTTAAAAAAGAGCCGACCCAAGCCCAAGGAGGAGGACAAAATGACTTAGATAAAGCAATAATTTCAGTCGATGCCGAAAAGGCATTCGACTCGATTCATCATGATCACTTACTACATACACTATCTCAATTTGGGTTTAAAGGCCAATTCCCTAAATTTATTGATAATCTCTATAAAAAAGCACATACTAAGCTGCTAGTTAATACAAGACAATCAATAGACATACATCTTGCAAAAGGCACAAGGCAAGGCTGTCCTCTCTCCCCATTGCTCTTTAATATTGCAATTGAATCGCTAGCAATTTTAATTAGGCAGGACATTGAAGGAATTAAAATAAGGAAAAAAGAACTGAAAATTTCACTATATGCGGATGACATGTTAATCTATATGAGTAATATTCAGACAAATATCCCCAAATTATTATCTAGCATAACTCAGTTTAGTTCATTCTCAGGATACAGGATAAATACTAATAAGTCTGAACTGTATTGGTTAATTCATCCAAAACAACCTATAGAAAATATACCGCTTAAGATTGCAACTGATTCATTTAAATACCTAGGCATTATAATTTCTTCAAATCCAGAACAGTGGTATTCTCTTAATATTTCTCCAATCTTGGAAGCCACTAGAAATACATTGAAGAATTGGCAGAACCTTCCCATCTCACTCTCTGGCCGAATTGCTTTATACAAAATGATATTATTGCCAAAAATTCTTTATATATGTCAGAATATACCGATCTTATTAAAGCAGAAAGATATAAGACTCTTAAACATAGCACTTAGAAAATTTATATGGCAAGGCAAGAAACCTAGAATTTCTCTTGAAAAACTATCTCTTCCTATAAAATACGGAGGATGTGCTTTACCAGATTTACATTTATATAATCTTGTGTTTTTAGCCCGTATAGTAACAGATTGGATTCATTGTAAAGATTATGTAACAGACAATGAGTTAGAGAAGAATATAAGCTTTCCCTATCTCCCTACAGAGCTAATCCATAACAAAATTACTGATATACCAAAGGAAATTAAGAAATTCCATTCAATTATTGTTCCAATGAAAGCGTGGCTAAAGATATGTAAACCATTAAAAATTAACGAAAAAAAACACAAATTATTTACCCCTAATTGGAAACCCGCAGTTTGAATTAGGATTACAATTATCACCTCTTCAAAGATGGCAGAAAAAAGGTCTTGAAAGGGTGGCACAATTAATAGATACAGCAGGGAATTGTATTAAATCATTTAATGACCTCAGAAATGAGTTCAATATCCCACAAAAAGATTTTTTCATCTATCTTCAGATAAGACACTATACTTGGAAGTTAATAAGTATCTCAGGCTGGAATTGGTCATTAGGATCAATAGAGAAATGGCTATTGCTGGTCAAAAAAGACCAGATGTCTATTTCTCCCTGCTATCAATTACTGAATACAAGCAAAGGGTTAATTAAAATAACAAAAATAGAATTAAAATGGGATCCAATTATAGAGCCAAGACGCTTAGATGAGGGATATTCCCAAATATCTATATCAACTGTTGGACAGACAACACTTTCCTCCACATGGAGGGAGTCACATCTGAAACTCCTGTATATGACATATATTACCCCGGAAAAGGGTTATAGATGGGGCAATATCCAATTTAATAAATGCTCAAAATGTTCACTTGGTGCAGCTAATCTTAAGCATATGTTATGGGAATGCCCAAAGGTTAGAGCAATGTGGAGGAGGGTGGAATTTTGGCTTAACAGAAGAATAGGTATTGCCCATGTCGCGCTTTCATATATAAAAATAATATTTCTTAGGACAGAAGAAGGACTTCCTTCAGATAAAGAATTCATTGTTAATATTACCATACTGGCAGCAAGATATTTACTGTTTAAGAAATGGAAGGAGATTTCAACTCCTAGTATACCAGAGATTAGAAATTGCATAAAGAAGCAATGCATATTAGAACAGCATGATTCAAAATTATTTGAACCACGAGATATTAACAGATTTTTTCAAAAATGGTCAGCGTTTATAAAGATCTTCCCAAAAGAAGAAATAGACCATTTAATATACCCATTCAGGAATTCAGACCTAGTTCTTCTAGGAATTTGGTAAAGGCACTGAAACTGAGGAATAAGAAGGGAAATTAACAACTAGGCTTTCTTCCCTCTTCCAAGGGCCACTCTTCTTCCCCCCCCCTTTTTTTTTTTTTTTTTTCTCTCTTTCTCTCCTTCCTCTCCTCTCTTGCCCCCCCTCTCTGGTTCGCTCCTCCCCCCTCCCTTCCGGCTTATATTAATCATAATCAATTCACTGAGCACCCTTAGGGTAATAGGCAAATCGCAGATTCCAACAGAGTAATAGCTTAAGTAATAAAACATGGAATTACATAGGCAGAATCACTTCAGGGTATAAACAATAGACTAGGATAAGATAGCTGAAATAGATGACCCAGAAGGGTTAAAATGTTATTATTTAGTTTTAATCCTTCTCTCAAGTGGTGTTATTAGAATTAGCTCATAATTTTGTTTTTGAGATATAGAAAACTATCCGTAGGGTGTTTTAATGAATTAATTATGTTTTTTCCTTGACTTATTGTTTTCTTGTAATGTAACGCCCTGCAAGGTGAAACAGGATCCCATATGTAATAGATTAATTATTTAAATATGTTGTTGGAAAATGAATAAAAAGGAAATTTAAAAAAAAAAAATGACATGCTGCTCTATCTGTATCATGAAAGAAACATTTTTGGGTTCATGTCCCATTGACAAAAACATGACAATCCCGGTGAAGAAGACCATGAGACATGCAAACAGCGTATATTTGTAAGAAACGTTTTATTTTATTTCTATTATCAAATTTTGCTTCATTATCTTGATATCCTTCGTAGAAGGGGCAGAATTGCACTACTTGGAGGGAGCTAGCTCAACACATCGTTAAGCCAATGAGAAGAGTCATAAATGTGCAGCCACCAATTATCAGATAGCTCCCTTCCGGCTTCTGAGCCTCAGCCTACCTGTTTGGCAAATTAGATAAAATAAGTAAATTTGAAAGTTGTTTAAAAGTGCATGTTCTATATCAATCATGAAAAAAATGTGTTTCATATCCCTTTAAGAATAGGCACTTTCAGTATAGTAACTATACTATTAGTACTAGTTACTGTACCTTTAAGTAAACTTTTTAGTTTTACCAAAAATGTAGTGCACACAAATTAGTTGTATAAATAAAAGAATATGTTTAAAGGGATAGGGAAGTCCAAATTAAACTTGCAAGAGTCTGGGGGACGCTTCCGGGCTGCGACCAAGATGGCCGACTTACTTTGATGCTGTGTGGACCCACTGATAAATCTGCTGCATATCAGTGATTAGAGCCTTTTCCCAGGCTGAAACTACCTACCTATCGATTCATCCAAAGTAGTGGAACAAATTGATCAGTTTGGGTGGCTCTACTACTAGCATTAAGGTACCGGAACGGTGAGCCTGCGGCGACGGCACACAAGTGTTTGAGGCCTCCACCTAACCCCCCCCCCCCCGGTAGATCCGGGTAATGGCAGCTGATTAGAGCTGTAAACTGGGGAAGTCATACTAACATAGTGAATTTACAGAACTGACAACTCTTCGGATATTCTAGACCTGAAATCTATATTAACCTGTTTGAAATGTGTAAAAGCGGATCATGGAGGCAGTTGATCGATGGGAGAGAGAGGTGCAAAGGCTTGTGCTGGATTCCTTTGCTGGGCTCCAACAGGACCTATTTCGTCTCATGAGACAACAGTCACAGCTGGAAGAACCGGGACCTCAGAGGAGCCCCAATACAGTGACAATCTTATATGCGGTGGATGAAGAGGGGCAGAGAGAGCAAGTGTCGGCTCCGGTTTCCCCTACAGTCCTGCAAGTACAAACAGCTACGCAGAGTGCATATGATAACCCGCAATCTGGCTGGAACTCAGACGCTACTGTGGTCTCTTATTTACCTCCAGACTACGAATATGCAAGCCGCGCCATTCAAGTAAGGAAACCTGAGTTATGGGGAGCCCTACAATGCTTATACTCGATATCTGATTTTTCTCATTCAGATAAATACTTAGAGCACCTTCTTTCAAACTCTGATGGCAGTATATTTATTCAGCAAAAGGAACTTACTGACTCTTGCTATTTCTTGTTTATGTCTATCGCTGTAGCTAAGGACAGGAGTTCTAGCCCTCTGATGAAATTATATACGTGGGCTGTACACAAGAGAATAGGTGTGGGCTAACCATGCACTACGGGCTACCCAGCACGTCCTTCAGTGAAGCTGAGGGGAAGATGGTCTCTAACGTTTATTATTTACCTAGAAATTCACTTAGCAGCAGCCAGCTTATTCTATGAAGCCTGTGCCCAGTATGATCATATGAAGGACCTAGACTCGCTTCCTGACTGTTTTTCCCCATGCACATTTTTTATATGCATAAAAGTTGTTTTGTTTTTGTTATTTTCTCCATAAAGAGAGAATGCAACATTACTAGTACTCTAGAATTGTTTGTCAGATATGCTTAATTGTGACTTTATGGCCTAGATTTGGAGTTTGGCGGTAGCCGTGAAAACCAGCGTTAGAGGCTCCTAATGCTGGTTTTAGGCTACCGCCGGTATTTGGAGTCACTCAAAATAGGGTCTAACGCTCACTTTCCAGCCGTGACTTTTCCATACCGCAGATCCCCTTACGTAAATTGCGTATCCTATCTTTTCAATGGGATTTTTATAACTCCGGTATTTAGAGTCGTTTCTGAAGTGAGCGTTAGACATCTAACGACAAAACTCCAGCCGCAGGAAAAAAGTCAGTAGTTAAGAGCTTTCTGGGCTAACGCCGGTTTATAAAGCTCTTAACTACTGTGCTCTAAAGTACACTAACACCCATAAACTACCTATGTACCCCTAAACCGAGGTCCCCCCACATTGCCAACACTCTAAAAAAAAAATTTTTAACCCCTAATCTGCCGACCGCCACCTACGTTATACTTATGTACCCCTAATCTGCTGCCCCTAACACCGCCGACCCCTATATTATATTTATTAACCCCTAATCTGCCCCCCTCAACGTCGCCTCCACCTGCCTACACTTATTAACCCCTAATCTGCCGACCGGACCTGAGCGCTACTATAATAAAATTATTAACCCCTAATCCGCCTCACTAACCCTATAATAAATAGTATTAACCCCTAATCTTCCCTCCCTAACATCGCCGACACCTAACTTCAAACATTAACCCCTAATCTGCCGACCGAATCTCGCCGCTATTCTAATAAATGTATTAACCCCTAAAGCTAAGTCTAACCCTAATACTAACACCCCCCTAAGTTAAATATAATTTAAATCTAACGAAATTAATTAACTCTTATTAAATAAATTATTCCTATTTAAAGCTAAATACTTACCTGTAAAATAAATCCTAATATAGCTACAATATAAATTATAATTATATTATAGCTATTTTAGGATTAATATTTATTTTACAGGTAACTTTGTATTTATTTTAACCATGTACAATAGCTATTAAATAGTTAGGAACTATTTAATAGCTAAAATAGTTAAAATAATTACAAATTTACCTGTAAAAGAAATCCTAACCTAAGTTACAAATAAACCTAACACTAGACTATCAATAAATTAATTAAATAAACTACCTACAATTATCTACAATTAACCTAACACTACACTATCAATAAATTAATTAAAGGGACAGTCAAGTCCAAAAAAAATTTTCATGTTTCAAATAGGGCATGTAATTTTAAACAAATTTCCAATTTACTTTTATCACCAATTTTTCTTTGTTCTTTTGGTATTCTGACTTGAAAGCTAGACCTAGGAAGGCTCATATGATAATTTCTAAGCCCTTGAAGGCCGCCTCTAATCACATGCTTTGTATTTGCTTTTCACAGCAGGGGAGAGCTAGTTCAGGTAAACCCTATAGATAACATTGTAAGCATGCCCGTCAATTGTGGCAGACACTGCACTAATTGGCTAAAATGAAAGTCAATAGATAATAAATAAAATGTCATGTGATCAGGGGTTTGTCAGAAGATGCTTAGATACAAGTTAATCACAGAGGTAAAAAGTGTATTATTATAACTGTGTTGGTTATGCAAAACTGGGGAATGGGTAATAAAGGGATTATCTATCTTTTAAAACAACAAAAATTCTGGTGTTAACTGTCCCTTTAAATACAATTGCTACAAATAAATACAATTAAATAAACTAGCTAAAGTACAAAAAATAAAAAAGAACTAAGTTACAAAAAATAAAAAAATATTTACAAACATAAGAAAAATATTACAACAATTTTAAACTAATTACACCTACTCTAAGCCCCCTAATAAAATAACAAAGCCCCCCAAAATAAAAAAATGCCCTACCCTATTCTAAATTACTAAAGTTCAAAGCTCTTTTACCTTACCAGCCCTGAACAGGGCCCTTTGCGGGGCATGCCCCAAGAATTTCAGCTCTTTTGCCTGTAAAAAAAACACATACAATACCCCCCCCCCAACATTACAACCCACCACCCACATACCCCTAATCTAACCCAAACCCCCCTTAAATAAACCTAACACTAAGCCCCTGAAGATCTTCCTACCTTGTCTTCACCTCACCGGGTATCACACCGATCCGTCCAGAAGAGCTCCTCCGATGTCCTGATCCAAGCCCAAGCGGGGGGCTGAAGAGGTCCATGATCCGGCTGAAGTCTTCATCCAAGCGGGGCAGAAGAGGTCTTCCATCCGATTGAAGTCTTCATCCAAGCGGCATCCATCCGGAGCGAAGCGGCAGCATCCTGAAGACCTCCACCGTGGAACATCCATCCTGGCCGACGACTGAACGACGAATGACGGTTCCTTTAAATGACGTCATCCAAGATGGCGTCCCTCGAATTCCGATTGGCTGATAGGATTCTATCAGCCAATCGGAATTAAGGTAGGAATATTCTGATTGGCTGATCAGAATATTCCTACCTTAATTCCGATTGGCTGATAGAATCCTATCAGCCAATCGGAATTCGAGGGACGCCATCTTGGATGACGTCATTTAAAGGAACCGTCATTCGTCGTTCAGTCGTCGGCCAGGATGGATGTTCCGCGGTGGAGGTCTTCAGGATGCTGCCGCTTCGCTCCGGATGGATGCCGCTTGGATGAAGACTTCAATCGGATGGAAGACCTCTTCTGCCCCGCTTGGATGAAGACTTCAGCCGGATCATGGACCTCTTCAGCCCCCCGCTTGGGCTTGGATCAGGACATCGGAGGAGCTCTTCTGGACGGATCGGTGTGATACCCGGTGAGGTGAAGACAAGGTAGGATGATCTTCAGGGGCTTAGTGTTAGGTTTATTTAAGGGGGGTTTGGGTTAGATTAGGGGTATGTGGGTGGTAGGTTGTAATGTTGGGGGGCTTGGGTATTGTATGTTTTTTTTTACAGGCAAAAGAGCTGTATTTCTTGGGGCATGCCCCGCAAAGGGCCCTGTTCAGGGCTGGTAAGGTAAAAGAGCTTTGAACTTTAGTAATTTAGAATAGAGTAGGGCATTTTTTTATTTTGGGGGGCTTTGTTATTTTATTAGGGGGCTTAGAGTAGGTGTAATTAGTTTAAAATTGTTGTAATATTTTTCTTATGTTTGTAAATATTTTTATATTTTTTGTAACTTAGTTCTTTTTTATTTTTTGTACTTTAGCTAGTTTATTTAATTGTATTTATTTGTAGCAATTGTATTTTATTAATTTATTGATAGTGTAGTGTTAGGTTAATTGTAGATAATTGTAGGTAGTTTATTTAATTAATTTATTGATAGTCTAGTGTTAGGTTTATTTGTAACTTAGGTTAGGATTTCTTTTACAGGTAAATTTGTAATTATTTTAACTATTTTAGCTATTAAATAGTTCTTAACTATTTAATAGCTATTGTACATGGTTAAAATAAATACAAAGTTACCTGTAAAATAAATATTAATCCTAAAATAGCTATAATATAATTATAATTTATATTGTAGCTATATTAGGATTTATTTTAGGAATAATATAGGAATAATTTATTTAATAAGAGTTAATTAATTTCGTTAGATTTAAATTATATTTAACTTCGGGGGGTGTTAGTGTTAGGGTTAGACTTAGCTTTAGGGGTTAATACATTTATTAGAATAGCGGTGAGCTCCAGTCGGCAGATTAGGGGTTAATGTTTGAAGTTAGGTGTCGGCGATGTTAGGGAGGGAAGATTAGGGGTTAATACTATTTATGATAGGCTTAGTGAGGCGGATTAGGGGTTAATAACTTTATTATAGTAGCGCTCAGGTCCGGTCGGCAGATTAGGGGTTAATAAGTGTAGGCAGGTGGAGGCGACATTGTGGGGGGCAGATTAGGGGTTAATAAATATAATATAGGGGTCGGCGATGTTAGGGCAGCAGATTAGGGGTACATAGGGATAATGTAAGTAGCGGCGGTTTACGGAGCGGCAGATTAGGGGTTTATTAATAATATGCAGGGGTCAGCGATAGCGGGGGCGGCAGATTAGGGGTTAATAAGTGTAAGGTTAGGGGTGTTTAGACTCGGGGTACATGTTAGAGTGTTAAGTGCAGACGTAGGAAGGGTTACCGCATAGGAAACAATGGGGCTGCGTTAGGAGCTGAACGCGGCTTTTTTGCAGGTGTTTGGTTTTTTTTCAGCTCAAACAGCCCCATTGTTTCCTATGGGGGAATCGTGCACGAGCACGTTTTTGAGGCTGGCCGCGTCCGTAAGCAACTCTGGTATCGAGAGTTGAAGCTGCGTTAAAAATGCTCTACGCTCCTTTTTTGGAGCCTAACGCAGCCTTTATGTGGACTCTCAATTCCAGAGTTATTTTTATGGTGCGGCCAGAAAAAAGCCGGCGTTAGTTTTTCGGGTCGTTACCGACAAAACTCCAAATCTAGGCCTATGTGTTTAGCCGATACCCTCTGTTCACACACTCTATAGTTATTATTTAGGATGTGTATAACCTTGCCACTTTTTAATTTATATTTGGGTACCATTATTATTTTACTTATGCATATACAGTGGGATTTGGATAAATGCGTTTTATGCCACTTTCCTATCATAGTACTAAGATGCTTAGGCTGATCGATTTAAATGTGTGTAGAATATTTTTTTTTTATTATTTCAATATTCCTCAGCATACATACATAGCATATGGTGCTTTGATCATTAATATCAAGGTTGTTTGGTTTTATGTTCTTCTTATATCTCTTAAAGTTGAAGTTTGAGTCTAGGCTCAATGTATAGCATAATCAGATAGCCCTAAACTCCCCTTATTCCTACAGCCTTAAGATTTAAATGTTTGCTCTCCCGCTATAGTCATATATGGGATCAGTAAGGTAGATATCTAAAGGTAGTGTTCTAAGACCTAATAGACATGCCCCTGAGTCGAAGCCTATCACTGAGTATTCACTATACATATATGTTATTCTCTATATAGATGACTTTCCCTCCCGGGGTCCAAGAGTGGCCCTTATTATTTTCTATTATCCCCCTACAGTAGTAATTAATCCTTCAGAGGTCCAGGAGTGACCGGTTATTCTTGGGGTTCCATATATTTATTTAGTCATGATATAACATACAATGTCTGTGACCATGGATACCATGTTTACTTGTTCAACATCCATGTGTATAAGTTTACAACATATCTTTCTATTCATATATAAAAAACAAACTAAATGAGGTTAACTATTGGAGATCCACAAGTGGTCTCCCTATATGCATGAATGCCCTCTGCCGGACAGCTCCATATTGCTTTGAGGTACAAAAGTGACCTCAGATATCACCTGGAGGGTACATAGTTTATTTGGCAGATGATATCCATCCTGTTGTTGTTACTGGAACTTGTCATTTGCATATGTGTTACTACTTTAATTTGGTCCATATTGATTTTATTGTATGCAACCAATCTGTGCTGTATGTTTCCTTAACATGTTCTGTATGCCTTATTTACAACCTCAATAAAAAAAAAAATTAAATCTAAACTTGCAAGAGTCTGATAGAACATGCAATTTTAAGATTCCTTTAAAATCACTTCTATTTTCAAATGTGCTTTATACTTTTGGTATCCATTGTTGAAAATACGCACATATCCTACACTAGTGGGAGTTTGCTGGCTATTGGTGCCTGCATAGATTTGTCTCTTGTGATTGGCTACTTTGCTAACTAGATGTGTTCAGCTAGCTGTCAGTAGTGCAATGTTGTTCCTTCAGCAAAGGATAAAAATGAATGAAGCATATTTGATAATAAAAGTTTGAAAGTTGTTTAAAACCTTATTTTATTGTTCTATCCTAATTATGAAGGAACTTTTTGGGGTTTCCTGTCCCTTTAAGAATTAAAGCCAATATAGCGGATTACAATTTTAGATAAAGAAAAATGGCAAAAATCTGTACTGTAGCTGGAAACTAACATTTTAGTTTGAAAATGAAAATTTCAAATGAAATTTGCATGAAACGAATACAACCATTAATGGTAAGCACTATTAGCACTTATATTACAAGTGGAGAACAACAAAATTTACCACTGAAGAAAATTGTGCTTTTGGAGAACTGAAGCAGACCTTTATCACTTGATAGTTTGCATAACAAAGCTTTATTTATAACTATTAGATCTAAAACAAAGTTTTATTAATGCAAAAAGGTTTTTTAAATGTATTTAAAGGGATATGGTATATAAGGTCTGGGAAGGGCTCACAAATTTAAATGTATGTGTGTGTGTGTGTGTGTGTGTGTGTGTGTGTGTGTGTGTGTGTGTGTGTGTGTGTGTGTGTGTGTGTGTATGGGCATGTGTGTAGATGAATCCCTGATGAACTTTAAGGGAAAAATGCTTTTTAAGCAATATATTCCATCTAAGCATTCACGCTATGGAATAAAATTTTATAAATTGTGCAAATGCACTACAGGTTATACCTGGGCATTTCACATTTATGAAGGGGAAGATAGCCATCTTGATCTACCTGGTTGTCTAATTTCTATGGGCACAAATGGCAAGATTACGTGGGATCTCCTCCTACCCTTAGTAAACAATTGGCTACCGTCTATGGGTCAACAGCTACAAAAGCAGCACAGATATGTTTAAAAATGTATTTTACTTTGAAACCCTAGCCTGTGACACAATGCAAAAAAAAATCACACAGGTTTCCCCCAAAGCAAACATACAGCAAAAACCATAGAGGCAAAACATCAGCTTTACGCCGTGATGAAGTGCTGGCTTTTCAGTAAACTGACCAAAAAGATGTCTACATGCTGTCCACAATGCATGATGGAAGTACAGTGCAGTGGCTGTTAGGGGAAAAGGAAGCACAAATCCAAAAATACAAAGTGCATTGTTGAATACAGCAAATATATGTGGGAAGTAGATTTAGCTGATCAGTGCATACAACTATATATGGCTCACCACAAGACCAAGACCTAGTACAAAAAAATCAGTCATATACTTTACACACACCTAGATTCAGAGTTTTGTGTTATGGTTTTAAGATGAAAATTTCAGCGTAAAACAGTAACGCAGCCATTATGAGTCATGTCGGTATAGCTATTCCGCAAGCATTTTAGCCTGTAACGCAACGTCAATCCCACACTCAAAAAAATGATGTTTTGCGTGGGATATCCACGGTATTACAAGTTGTGCGGTGAGGCTAAACTGCTTGCGTTACAAGAGAGAGCGTTCCAGAGGGGAACCTCAAGAGGCGTGCTAACAGTGAGAAAATAAAACAAATGTTACAAATGTTGTAATGTTCCAAAGTTTTACCAATCATGACTTCAAACAAAAGATTTCTTCGATGTTCCCATACAACATAAAGTTCTTGGTAAAGGCTGGAATCCTTCGGTGGGACAGAAAAGCCAGCTCCTCTTAGACCCGGTGTGTGGGATGAACTGAGAGAATGAAAAGAACAAAAAGAGGGTGCCTCATAGTGTAATATGGTCCATGTGTAAGTTGATAGACAGGGAGATATATATGCTCACCAGATATATAGGCACCGTACTATGACCGGTGCAGGCTAGCAGGCTAGCACATAACAGTGGCTAGTACTATCATACTCTGCAAGGGAGCATGTTCAGGAGTTGGGAGCTGTTGTGCAGAGGTGTTAGGTTCTGGGGTTAAAGTTGTGTTTCGTCTGCGTGAATCTTTCCTTTTTGGCATAATTAAACAGGTACAAGGTTTTAGGAAATAAAATGTGATGGTTTTATTGATAGGATAATTAGCAATGCAGAGATATTCAAATTAGATAAGGCAAAGTCTATAGGCTATAAACTGGAACTCTGTAGTATCAGGCAAGAATGCAGAACTTTGTAATAACAGGCAGGATACTTGCATATGCTGTAGACTGTAACTCTGTAGTAACAGGCAGGAATGCAGTTCATTGTAATAACATACAGGATACTTCAATATGCTGTAGACTGGAACTCTGTAATAACAGGCAGGAATGCAGATCTTTGTAATAACAGGCAGGATACTTGCATATGCTGTAGACTGGAACTCTGTAGTAACAGGCAGGTCATGCAGATCCTTGTAAAAACAGAGAGGATACTTGCATATGCTGTAGACTGGAACTCTGTAATAACAGGCAGGAATGCAGATCTTTGTATTAACAGGCAGGATACTTGCATATGCTGTAGACGGGAACTCTGTAGTATCAGGTAACAAGCAAGCAAAAGTACCTGAGTCAGCCCTTAGGAAATAGAGAATTAGCCAAGATCAATTGCCAGGAAAACAGTCCAAAAACGAAACACAGTGCCAAGGGAATATCCAGAAGAGTAGTCACAAAATGAAGCAGAAATCAGGCACCAGGAAATCCAACAAATCTCTATTTCACTCAGGAAACAGGACCAGAGGGTCTGTCAGAATATAACACTCAATGTCAAGGCCCAGAACTGCAAGCAAACCTCCCAAATATAGCAGGCTGCTGATTATATGATTTGTTTCAGCTTGTAAGCAGGTGGAGCCAGAGAGCCAAAGTTGCAGCAAACAGAAAAACCCAATATTCTTAGCTTGTGCTCAAGCCATCTGGTGGCAAATAGGTAAGACAACAGGCTGGGAGAGAACAGCAGCAGAATTAGAAACAGGTCCCAGGTTCAATTCTAGACTGGATCATGACAAGTACACTGAAGGGAATCCCTCTGGTTCGGTCTCCCGCTTTTTTGCCTGAAGAAATGACCAGTGTTTGGTCAAGAAACGCGTTGCCTTGTAACAATAAAGCGTTTACGTTTTTATATTATTGGAAGTTGTCTTTGATCTGCATTTTTTGGTCTGGATATCGAAAGCCGGGCAGCGAGTCACCACAGCGGGAGACTGAACCAGAGGGATTCCCTTCAGTGTACTAACCATTGTTAAGTGCTAGCCTGATATCCTGCACCAGTCAGAAGATGGGATGTATATCCTGCGCAAAAAAACAGATAGGGGAAAGGGGATAGGGGATACCTCTAGCTCTCCTCAGCGGGTACCCTAGTGTACCCAATGTAAAGATAAAACGATAGGAAGTGGAGGTGAGCGCCAAGTCGGCTGAGGATGGGGAAGGAAACACCTAATAGGCTGATGGAATGGTGCCCACTGTGTGGGATCTAGATAGTAGTACCTTTAATATGGGTTGTAGAGTTAATGTGCAGAGATGTTTAAAATAGCATATATAAAATGGTTGTTAAAGTTTAAAATGTTTTATTCCACACAGTTGATTAAAATGTCGGTGAACTTCTGATAAAACATATACAGTAATAAAAAATCATGGATCCATGTTACAAAAACAAGACAATAAAAATACACATGAAAAACGTATGATAAAGGGTGACCTAATAGGCTGAGTGTCCTATTTAGAAGGTACACCTTGGTGATGAATGTTCTTACAGATGTATATAGTTAGTCTTTATCCAAACAAAAAATTATGCAACAAAAATAAGTGTCTTAATCAATATCCAATTCTAAAAAGTCCCAAAGAATGTCCTGTGCTTGAAAAAATGCAAAAAATGTGAAAAATGTGAAAAAATGTGATCACTTAATGGGAAAAAATAAGAAAAAATGGTGGCCTTGCAAAAAATACAAAATGTGAGAATCCTCAAAATAGGTGAAGAAAATTTTAAGTATTTCAAAAGTAAATCCAATGTGTCCAATGTGATGTAGTGATTGTCTGTGCAATGAAGCAGTCGCTCAATATGATGCGATAAAAAACAATAAAACTGTAAAAAAAACCTGTAAAGAAAACAAACTACTATAATATATACAAACTATTCAGTTGATATATCAGTATTTAACTTACTAAAATCAGTCGACGCGTTTCGGCCATGTACTCCTGGCCTTTATCAAGACTAACATTGTGAGTAAGCTGAGTATGAGAATTGTGACTGGTGTTTGGGCGCCAGAAGCTAATAGGCCACACCCCCTTCCTGTTGAATGCATTGTGGGTATGGGCAAGAGTTTCATTTAAGTTATGTTGTTAAAAAACTTAATTTTTGACTGTTAGCTATTAGTGTATTCTCAGGGCCATTTCTATTGGGAATATTCCCTTTACATGTGTGCCCTTAGTTAATATATTTCATAAAATTATTTCATAAAATTATTTTCCACCTGCACTTCCGGTTTCGCTAACGTTTGCTGTGTTTACTTCCGGTTTCCCTTGTGTTTACTGAAATGATATTGGCTTCTATCCTATAAGTAAATAGTGATGTTTATACTTCAATAGCTCTCTGTTTATTTGAGGAACTAACCTATTTGGTTTATTATATGGCGGCTTCTATTGCCATTATTTGCTGGTGTTTCCGATTTTTATTTTCATTCTTTCTCAATGTTAGTTTCGTTAAGCTCATGTTTCATTTGTTTGCTTTCACTTCCGGTATCGCTATTTTATAGCACTTCCGGTTTCGGTAGTTGCATGTTTACACTACTGCTAGGCATTAATACTTTTAACATGAGATCATGGAAAATTATGTAATATTAAATTACCACTCTAAACTTCCTTTAGATAATTACTGGATGTTAGGAGTGTTACGTCCTTTCTTACTGCAAGTATCGCTAGTTATCCACTTCCGGTATTGTTGTTGTCTAGCACTTCCGGTTTCAGTGGTTTCATGTAAGCACTTCTACTAAGCGCTGATCCTACTAACATGAGATCGTAGAAACTTGTGTTAATGTTAATCTAAGCTGCCTATAGGTGATTACTGGGTATAAGAGTATAGCATTAAGTGGTGGGATTAGCAAACATAGGTACATAAGAGGATAATGTGATGTCCACCAAATTAAAGGATATAAACATATAAATATATAAATATCTAACAGTGATCGGTGCGATACATGTGGGTAATAGGTATAAAACAAATAAATTAATTTTAAAAACATTAAATGGGAGTAGAGAATATCAACTGATGGTGTAACATGTATCACATTACAGACACATGATAAAAGAGTAATATAAATATGCAAATATCAATATACAATTATAAAGACGTTAAAAAATATAAAGTGATAAGATGCGATAATAGCACGACAATGATGTTGTACTTGGACCAGCTTGTGATAGAATCATGATAATGATACAGTGCAATCTTAGCTGATATATAATGGGGACCTCCTGAAATCAAAGTGACACTAGTACAAATAGCTGCTTATAGCTAGTGTAAAAACATGGTGCCAGATCATGATCAGATGATAGTTATATAATAAAATAGTCCAATAAATATTACTATAAAATAATTGGCCAATCTTTAAAACCTTTTAAAATCAATGGTATTTTAAAAATTTCTAAAATTTAAAAATTAAATAAAACCAGATAGGACCATATAATGAGGAGACTAGATAAGACCACTTGATGGGATACTCCAAAGATGAGTGAGCACTGAAAGGACAGTAGAGGCCTCCTTTCTGGTATACAAGTGGGTAAGCATTAATCCAGTAATTACAAGAGGAAACCTTTGCTAACAATAAGTCTACACTCGTATGATTAGAAAGTCCAGATAAAGCGGGGGAGAGAGATGAAACTAGATAGATTATGGAGTATAGGGGAATAGGTGTCTCTACTAACCAGTGGTTAAACTTTATTTTGTGAGACTGAATAAATGAGAGAGATCTTCTTTATTGTTTAGGCCCTTAGGATACAGGCTGTTCAGGGAAAATATCCATTTAGATTCATGTAAGAGTAATTTATGTTCGTGGTTCCCCCCTCTCCAGTTTTTTCTCACTATCTCTATTCCACAGAATTTCATTTCTCTGATATTTCCTCCATGTTTAGTTGTGAAATGTTTGTATAGTGCTGTGTCCATACTTTTTCTCTCTATACATAGTATGTGCTCCCTCATTCTGTCTTTTAGTTGTCTGGAAGTTTGTCCTACGTATTGCAATTTGCATGGACATTCAATAAGGTATATGACATTATGATCGCCACATTTTATCAGATTATTAATCGTAAATTTTTCTTTAGTGTGTACAGATGAGAATGAGGTTGTTTTCCAGCCATTTTTACACGCCTTACAATTCGGGCATGGAAAAAAACCTTTAATCCTCTTATTGCATTGGCCTACCACTAAACCCATTTTTTGTTTAGGAACACTCGGGGCCAGTCTGTTCTTTAAATTGTTCGTCTTCCTATAAATAAATTTCGGGTGTGGCATTAATAATTCTCCCAAGATGTAGCTGTCCTTTAAAAGTGGCCAGTGCTTTCTATAGATCTTCTCTATAATGTGTTTATTTTCACAGTATTCTGTGATAAAAGGGACATCTATATTGTCTTCCAATGTCACTGTCCTCTCTCTGGTTTTATATTTTAGGAGGGTTTTTCTGTCAATGGCTTTAACTTCTTCAATTTTTTCTTCCAGTAGTGTCTCTTTATATCCTCTATCAATGAATCTTTGTTTTAGTATTTGAGTTTGTTCTTCCCACTTTTTCGGATCCGAACAGTTCTTTTTAATCCTCAAGAGTTGCCCCTTGGGAATATTTTCCTTCCAAACTTTGTGATGGCAGCTTTCGTTATGAATGTAATTGTTACAGTCGACCTCCTTAAAGAAGGTCGAGGTAACAAATTCTCCATTCTCTATTTCTATCTTAAGGTCCAGGAAGTGTATAGACTGTTTACTACATTCATAGGTGAATCTCAGATTTTTTGTGTTCTTATTCATAACTTCTATGGTGTAATGCAAATCTTCCATAGAGCCCTTCCAAATGAGGAAAATGTCATCAATATATCTTACGTAGGGGACCAGGTCCGCGCTAGCTGGGCAGGATTCCCAGAAGATTTGCTCCCACTGCCCCATGTAAAGATTAGCATAGCTAGGCGAACCTGGTCCCCATCGCTGTTCCACATTGTTGATGATAAAATTTCTTGTCATGATTAAAATAGTTGTGGGTTAAAATGTAATAAATACTGTCTAAAACAAAAGTGCATTGTGCTTCAGGAATACATGAGTCTTTAGAGAGAAAGAACTTTACAGCTTCGATGCCTCCTTCATGCAGTATGCTCGTGTATAGCGAAACTACATCGCAGGTTGCCATAATGAACGATTCTTCCCATTTCAGATTATCCAATATTGTCAGAATTTGTGTAGAATCCCTCAAGTAAGATGGAAGATTGGTGACCTGTTTTTGGAGGATTTTAGCTACATATTCTGACATGTTGCTTGATATTGACCCAATCCCCGATATAATCGGTCTCCCTGGAGGGTTGACCACCGATTTATGTATTCTACGAAGGATATAAAGAGACACTACTAGAAGAAAAAATTGAAGAAGTTAAAGCCATTGACAGAAAAACCCTTCTAAAATCTAAAACCAGAGAGAGGACAGTGACATCGGAAGACAATATAGATGTCCCTTTTATCACAGAATACTGTGAAAATAAACACATTATAGAGAAGATCTATAGAAAGCACTGGCCACTTTTAAAGGACGACGACATCTTGGGAGAATTATTAATGCCACACCCGAAATTTATTTATAGGAAGACGAACAATTTAAAGAACGGACTGGCCCCGAGTGTTCCTAAACAAAAAATGGGTGCAGTGGTAGGCCAATGCAATAAGAGGATTAAAGGTTTTTTTCCATGCCCGAATTGTAAGGCGTGTAAAAATGGCTGGAAAACAACCTCATTCTCATCTGTACACACTAAAGAAAAATTTACGATTAATAATCTGATAAGATGTGGCGATAATAATGTCATATACCTTATTGAATGTCCATGCAAATTGCAATACGTAGGACAAACTTTCAGACAACTAAAAGACAGAATGAGGGAGCACATACTATGTATAGAGAGAAAAAGTATGGACACAGCACTATACAAACATTTCACAACTAAACATGGAGGAAATATCAGAGAAATTAAATTCTGTGGAATAGAGATAGTGAGAAAAAACTGGAGAGGGGGGAACCACGAACATAAATTACTCTTACATGAATCTAAATGGATATTTTCCCTGAACAGCCTGTATCCTAAGGGCCTAAACAATAAAGAAGATCTCTCTCATTTATTCAGTCTCACAAAATAAAGTTTTACCACTGGTTAGTAGAGACACCTATTCCCCTATCCTCCATAATCTATCCAGTTTCATCTCTCTCCCCCCGCTTTATCTGGACTTTCTAATCATACGAGTGTAGACTTATTGTTAGCAAAGGTTTCCTCTTGTAATTACTGGATTAATGCTTACCCACTTGTATACCAGAAAGGAGGCCTCTACTGTCCTTTCAGTGCTCACTCATCTTTGGAGTATCCCATCAAGTGGTCTTATCTAGTCTCCTCATTATATGGTCCTATCTGGTTTTATTTAATTTTTAAATTTTAGAAATTTTTAAAATACCATTGATTTTAAAAGGTTTTAAAGATTGGCCAATTATTTTATAGTAATATTTATTGGACTATTTTATTATATAACTATCATCTGATCATGATCTGGCACCATGTTTTTACACTAGCTATAAGCAGCTATTTGTACTAGTGTCACTTTGATTTCAGGAGGTCCCCATTATATATCAGCTAAGATTGCACTGTATCATTATCATGATTCTATCACAAGCTGGTCCAAGTACAACATCATTGTCGTGCTATTATCGCATCTTATCACATTATATTTTTTAACGTCTTTATAATTGTATATTGATATTTGCATATTTATATTACTCTTTTATCATGTGTCTGTAATGTGATACATGTTACACCATCAGTTGATATTCTCTACTCCCATTTAATGTTTTTAAAATTAATTTATTTGTTTTATACCTATTACCCACATGTATCGCACCGATCACTGTTAGATATTTATATATTTATATGTTTATATCCTTTAATTTGGTGGACATCACATTATCCTCTTATGTACCTATGTTTGCTAATCCCACCACTTAATGCTATACTCTTATACCCAGTAATCACCTATAGGCAGCTTAGATTAACATTAACACAAGTTTCTACGATCTCACGTTAGTAGGATCAGCGCTTAGTAGAAGTGCATACATGAAACCACTGAAACCGGAAGTGCTAGACAACAACGATACCGGAAGTGGATAACTAGCGATACTTGCAGTAAGAAAGGACGTAACACTCCTAACATCCAGTAATTATCTAAAGGAAGTTTAGAGTGGTAATTTAATATTACATAATTTTCCATGATCTCATGTTAAAAGTATTAATGCCTAGCAGTAGTGTAAACATGCAACTACCGAAACCGGAAGTGTTATAAAATAGCGATACCGGAAGTGAAAGCAAACAAATGAAACATGAGCTTAACGAAACTAACATTGAGAAAGAATGAAAATAAAAATCGGAAGCACCAGCAAATAATGGCAATAGAAGCCGCCATATAATAAACCATATAGGTTGGTTCCTCAAATAAACAGAGAGCTATTGAAGTATAAACATCACTATTTACTTATAGGATAGAAGCCAATATCATTTCAGTAAACACAAGGGAAACCGGAAGTAAACACAGCAAACGTTAGTGAAACCGGAAGTGCAGGTGGAAAATAATTTTATGAAATAATTTTATGAAATATGTTAACTAAGGGCACACATGTAAAGGGAATATTCCCAATAGAAATGGCCCTGAGAATACACTAATAGCTAACAGTCAAAAATTAAGTTTTTTAACAACATAACTTAAACGAAAATCTTGCCCATACCCACAATGCATTCAACAGGAAGGGGGTGTGGCCTATTAGCTTCTGGCGCCCAAACACCAGTCACAATTCTCATAAATTCTGTCAGCTTACTCACAATGTTAGTCTTGATAAAGGCCAGGAGTACATGGCCGAAACGCGTCGACTGATTTGAGTAAGCTAAATACTGATATATCAACTGAATAGTTTGTATATATTATAGTATTGTTTGTTTTCTTTACAGGTTTTTTTACAGTTTTATTGTTTTTTATCGCATCATATTGAGCGACTGCTTCATTGCACAGACAATCACTACATCACATTGGACACATTGGATTTACTTCACCTATTTTGAGGATTCTCACATTTTGTATTTTTTGCAAGGCCACCATTTTTTCTTATTTTTTCCCATTAAGTGATCACATTTTTTCACATTTTTCACATTTTTTGCATTTTTTCAAGCACAGGACATTCTTTGGGACTTTTTAGAATTGGATATTGATTAAGACACTTATTTTTGTTGCATAATTTTTTGTTTGGATAAAGACTAACTATATACATCTGTAAGAACATTCATCACCAAGGTGTACCTTCTAAATAGGACACTCAGCCTATTAGGTCACCCTTTATCATACGTTTTTCATGTGTATTTTTATTGTCTTGTTTTTGTAACATGGATCCATGATTTTTTATTACTGTATATGTTTTATCAGAAGTTCACCGACATTTTAATCAACTGTGTGGAATAAAACATTTTAAACTTTAACAACCATTTTATATATGCTATTTTAAAAATCTCTGCACATTAACTCTACAACCCATATTAAAGGTACTACTATCTAGATCCCACACAGTGGGCACCATTCCATCAGCCTATTAGGTGTTTCCTTCCCCATCCTCAGCCGACTTGGCGCTCACCTCCACTTCCTATCATTTTATCCTGCACCAGTCATAGCAAGGTGCCTATATATCTGGTCAGCATATATATCTCCCTGTCTATCAACTTACACATGAAACATATTACACTATGAGGCACCCTCTTTTTGTTCTTTTCATGCTTGAGTTACAACTTATACCGACACGATCCATTCTGCTATCTGAAAGCAGCACAAAAATGTTTCACAAAACTCATAACTAAACTGTTACAAAGTACACTAACACCCATAAACTACCTATTAACCTCTAAACCAAGGCCCTCCTGCATCGCAAGCACTATTTAAAACCTATTAATCCCTAATCTAGTTATTTAATTTTAGTATAATAGTTTTGTATAATAGTTATGTCAGGTTAATTGTTAGTTTAAACTTAGTTTTTATTTTATTTTCACAGGTAAGTTTTTATTTATTTTAAGATAAGGATATTGTAATTTTAATATAAAGTTAGGGGGTTGTTAGGTTTTAGGGTTAATAGTTTAATATAGTTTTTGTGATGTGGGGAGCTGGCGGTTTAGGAGTTAATAACTTTATTTAGTGGTGGCAATGTTGGGGAGCGGTGGAATAGGGGTTAATAGCTTTATTATAGTGTTGCCGATGTTGAGGTGCGGGGGAATAGGGGTTAATAACTTTATTATAGTGGCGGCGATGTCGGGGAGTGGTGGAATAGGGGTTAATAACTTTTTATTAGTGGCGGTGATGTTGGGAGCAGCAGATTGGGAGTTAATAATTTTATTTCGGTGTCAGCGATATCGGGGGCGACTGATTCGGGGTGTTTAGACTTGGGGTTTATGTCAGGGTGTTAGGTTTAAACATAACTTTTTTTCCCCATAGACATCAATGGGGTTGCATTACAGAGTTTTTCATTCCGCGGTTCAGGTGTTAGTTTTTTTTTCTAACACTCTCTCCCCATTAATGTCTATGGGGAAAGCGTGCATGAGCACGTATTCTCAGCCCTTGGATTTTGTGCGGTATGGAGCTTATCGCCACCATATCGCAGCACAAGGAGGCTTTTCAGAAACTTGTAATGGCAGTGCTATGGAGGGTAAAATAATGCAACTTTTGTTGCGCTCGTTTCGCACACTCTATAGTGCAAAACTCGTAATCTAGGCAACAGATAGTAGTTTATAATTCATATGTGATGTAAAAAGGTAGACACAGAAATAGACTGTTATTTATACTAAAGCTTTTATCAGATATTTGTTTAACCAGTCCCCCTAGTCCTCCTACATTTGAATCAAAGAATGCCCAGAGACTTTGCAGCAAACACTTTCCTTGTAGGATCCCCCCTACAACCTTCAAAAAGTCACCCCAGAAAAAGTGCAAAGTCTGTTACAAAACAGGACTTATCATGGACTCTATGTCTACTATTGCCCTTCCTGGCCATCTCTACCTGGCCTAGGTATTAAAGATTGTTTCAGAGTCTTCCATTCAGAGTTAAACTATTGATCCAAATGACTCTGTATGTGTTCTTTATTTATTGGTGGTTATTCTGTATTCCTGACGTCAGCTTGTCCTGATTACTCTTCTTCAGCTGCCTGTACCAACGTAATGGCTTGTTATTCTGAATACACTGTCTACAAAAACAAAAGCGAGAACAAGGCGCTCTAATAGTGTGAAATCTTCACGGCAGAAATAAAATGTGATACAATAGAAATGTACTCACAATTTGGCTAGCACTATACAAGTGCCACACTGTCAGGCTGGACAGTTAGAAGTCGGCCAACAGACGTATACTCCACAGCAGGTCTTGTCCGGTGCAGTCAGGGATACATACAGAGACTAGGTCTGGTATAGGTGGCCCAAAACCAATCAATGCTTTATGATCAGCGGCTCAGAAAGTACAGCTCAGAATGATATATAATGATAAAAACAGGTATATTTAATAAAACCAGTAAAATCAATACAATAAAAAATCTCACAACGCGTTTCTCTGATTTATCGTTTCATCAGGTGAGTTGTATTTATATATCTATATGTATATATTGGGCACTTTTAGTTATATTTGTTTGGTACACTGTCTACAAGGATCCCCTGACCTTGGCCTGTCCCTTTTTACGTTAAGCCCAGCCAAACTAAGGTCATGGTAAAATGTCTACACAAAAGAACTCAAAATACCCCATTCAGAATACCCTGGATTTTCTACTTTAGCAAAAGGTATGCCATCATGGAGGTAATTTGCATTCCTGGGCTGCCATACTATCTCAAAGGCAACGTAGGCCCAGAAAATCAATGTGTCAAATTTCCATGTATGAAGACTGAAATTGGCAAGCCCCATATTTGGCCCTGTAACTTCCAAATACCCGATAAAACCTGTACATGGAGGTTATTGTTGCACTCAATAAACATCAATGAACACAAATATGAGTGTTTATAGCAGTAAAACATATAAGGATGATGATATAAACAGTGAAAGTGCAGTGTTTGTGTGAAAAAGGCTAAAAATAAAATAAAAAAGACCACTAAATTTGGCCAGGTTTTGTGACTAAGTGGCTACAAAAAGCATCACGAGCCACCACCATGTTCAACTGTAGGCAGGGTGTTCTTTTCAGCGTAAGCTTCATTCTTCTTCCTCCAGACATAGCGCTGATCCATCAGACCGAAAAGTCCCAGTTTTGTTTCATTGCTCCACAGTACAGAATCCCAAAACTTCTGTGGCTCATTTATATGATTTTGAGCATATTAAAGCTGCCTTTTCTTGTGCTTTTGGGTTAGTGGTGGTGTCTTCGAGTTCTGGCATAGAAAACTTCTGCATTTAATACTGTGCAAAATGAAACCTCAGTGCCTGTTGCCACCAAGTCTTGCTGCAGGTCTTTTCCAATCACTCAAGGGGTTTTCTCAACCTGCCTTCTCAGAAATCTGGTTGCAGCCATTGATGGCTTCCTTTTTCTGCCCCGTCCAGGTAGTCTAACCACTGTTCCTTTAACTTTGAACTTGCGAACGGTGCCTCTAGGAACATTCAGTGCATTCGCTATCTTTTTGTATCCTGTTCTTTGTTTGTGAAGGGTGATGATTTCTTCTCTTAACTTTTTGTATCATTCTTTTGACTTAGCCATATTTCTAACATGCACTCAAATGTGACACTCAACAAACCCCTAGCCAGTTCAGGTATTTCATGTGTTCTAGCTTAAGCACACCTGGTGCAACTAATGAAGCCCTTAATTAGTTGCATCGGGTGTGCTTAAGACACCACCTATTTTGCATGTTTGTGCTGTTGTGAGTTATTCTATTTAGGGTGTAGAATTCATTAAAGGTTGCATTTTCAGTTGAATTTGGGGAAACCACTTGAAGCATTCCTTGTGTTGAGCTATTTTTATTGGTTTTGCTTGATTTGTTCATTGCAAACAGCTGAAAGTCTGTAAACTTTGACAACAAACCTGATTTGCAATGGGGGTTGAATAATTTTGATTACAATTGTATATGGAATACATAAAATGATTAGGCAAATATAAAATGCCAAACTTAGATACATAGGTATGAGGAAAGAAGAAACCAATAGAAGGCAACTTTTATACAAAACTATTTTTATTTTTAAATATTTTCCAGGAATGTTGATGCATCCTCCATATCCATCCCCCTGGGATTTTAACAACAGCAACTTTTGAAATTGAGTTCTTCAATGTAAATTCCCATTGTTTTAAAATAATTTCTGTCTATTGTCTAACTTTCTAACTCAAGTAAGGGAACTAATATATGTGGTATATCATTTAATCTGCAAAGGTGATGGTAGGAATTCAGTGTATAACTAATTAAATGCACCCCCCCCCCCATTGTCATTGTTTAAACTTGCATACTGCAACCATTGTTGCCAGTTTCTTGAACTGTGTACACTTCTATAATTAATTGATTCCTGTTGTCAAGCTTTGCTGTATTCCCTACCATGCATATTACGTACATGTTCTTCCTGGTACCATTAGGGTATTGTCTGAACCTTTTTGTCTTCCTGATCATCCATATTTCTGATTTTGCCTGATATTGCCTGTGATTTGCCTTAACTATTCTTTCAAACTGGACAAAAGGTACAACACACAGGATCAGCAACGAACCATATGAGAAACAGGAAGGCAGAAGATAATATAATTAAAGGGACATAAAGCCCATTTTTTTCTTTCATGATTTAGATAGAACATAATATTTTAAACAACTTTCTAATTTACTTCTATTATCAAATTTTCTTAGTTTTCTTGTTATCCTTTGTGGAAAAGCAGTAATGTAAGCTCAAGAGTGTGCATGTGTCTGCAGCACTACATAGCAGCAGTTTTGCAACAGTTTTTTACATTAGCAGGGTCACTAAGATGGCAGCACTATTTCCTGTCGTGTAGTTCTTCAGGCATGTTCACGCTACCTACCTAGATATCTCTTCAACAAAGATTAACATGATAATGACATTTTTTTTTATAATAGAAGTAAATTGGAAACTTTTTAAAAATTATATCCTCTATCTGAATAATGAAAGAAAATTTTTGGGTTTAATGTCCCTTTAAAACGTCCATTTTTATTGGATATGCATTGTAAAAATTTGTAAAGGCACAGCAAACACAGACCTGGCTACAGCTGACGCGTTTCCTGCCACACTCGGCACTTCATCACAGCTAACTAACAGGTGTGTAGAAATCCTTTTTATACCTGTTGGAGGCATGTCCACACCCCCTTCAGGTTCACAGCATAATTTAATGTAAAGGTAGAGAAGATTTAAGGAACTACAAATGTTAAAATTTTGGAACATCTAATGGGAAACTATTGCTATTCTAAACATATATTACTTGCAATATTAGCATAATATGTATGGGAAAAAAAGGTATAATACTAAACTTATAATCATAACCAACCAAATCAATAAATAACATATGTAATGTCATAATTGTGCAAATCATTTATTCAAATCTATAATTTGATTCCAAAAGACAGTCTTTAAATGTGTAAGTAGTAGAACACAAAATAATGAAGACACAGATCCAAATAGTTAAAGAATCTCCATACAATTCCGCATAGCTTTAGGTATCGTCATATTCAACAGCTACATAACATCCTTTAAAAATAATGACAACTTTAATCTTGTTAGACACTTTGACTACACAGAACAACAATCACTCACCTTCAGGTCATGGAGCTATCCCCTAACGTTCCGCCAAGTATATAAAACAAATGCTACTGTAAAAGGGTTAATATGGGAACAGATCCATGACCAAAGTTTTCGATTGTACTCTAAGCAAGACAATGTGTAAAATACCCTTAGCCTATACACTTATAATCTCCTGCTGACTTGATGTTGCCTGACTGTTTTTGACTCAGCCTTTGTGATTTATTTGTGAATTCCTGGGTCCTATCCATCTAGGAGCAACAACAGCCCATCCACAAAGGGGTAAACCATGCAAACTAACAGAGCAGGAGTGACGAGTGCTGAATTGCATAGTATGTAAAAATCACCTATAAACTTTTGCATCAATCATTACAGAGTTTCAAACTGACTCTGGAAGCAAGATCAGAACAAGAACTGTGCATCTGTAGATTCATAAATTCATTTCCATGGTCGAGCAGTGGTACACAAGCCTAACTTCAACATGCACAATGGCAAGTGTTGGCTTGAATGGTGTAAAGAATGTTCTCTGGAGTGATAAATCATGCTTCACTATCAGGCAGTCTGAAAGAAGAATCTGGGTGTGGCAGATGACAGGAGAATGTTAACCGTATGCATAGTTTCTACAGTAAAGTAGTGTGGAGGAGGGATGATGGTCTGAAGCTATTTTTCAGGTTTAGCCATACCCCTTAGTTCCAGTGAAGGATCATCTTAATGCTAAAGGAGTCAAAGAAATTTTAGACAATTGGGTGTTTCTACATTTTTGGCAAAAATTTACAGAAGGCCCTTTCCCTTCCAGCATGACTGTGCCCCAGTGCACAAAGCCCGGCCCTGAAGAAATGGTTTGACAAATTTTGAATGAACTTGAGTGGCCTGCACAGAGCATGGCCACAGTCTTACTTACCTTTGGGATTAATTGGAATGCTGATTGTGAGCAAGACCTTGTGGAACATCAATGCTTTTTTGACTGAATAGGCATAGATTGCCACAGAGGCACTCCACAATCTTGTGAAAAGCCTCAACAAAAAAGAGTTGAAGCTGTTATAGCTTCAAAGCAGGGGACAACTCCATATCAATGCCCATGTTTTTGGAATGGGATGTCTAACAAGGTCTTACAGGTGTGATAGACATGTTGGTGTCCACATACTTTTGGCGATATAGTATATCTATCTTAGTTTAAGTTTGAATAATGTTTCTGTTTAAATTTAAATGATCAAAAGCTACATAACTTTGAAACAAAAAGTCTAACTGGCAGCTATTACTACTGACCGCAAAACTGCTAATATTTTATTAGATTTATACTCCCTTGCGAGTCCTGGTGCATGCATCCTGATTGGATGCTTAAAGACCCTTTACAATGGGATGTGACTGTTGAGGACATTTTGAGGTAAAATACCTTCTCTTTTTATATAGCAATGTTTAGGTGATATTTTCTAGTTTTCTCTTTACAAATATGCTGCACCACTTTCAAGTGATTCAACATAAAAACTAATACATCGCTCTCTGATACACCCGATCCTGATATAAATAATCAGTTAGCAACAAATACAAATTTATCTTGTATTTGATTCTAGTTTAGTAACATTACTTTTTTTTATCAGTTTAATAAATGAATTGTGAACTTTAAACAAACTTTACTTGCATACAGCTAGTGAGATAAATCAGCGAGGTCTTCAGGTGTAAAATGCTTAGAGAATATAATGAGAGAGAGCTTCTGACACACCCAGGGAACTCATTTGTCCCTCCCACATTTTTTGGTTTGTATTTATGTTTTAGCATGGTAGTGAAGCAACTTAGGTCTGCCTTTTACATGAAATGGCAGTTGTATTATATACAATCCTCCTAAAAACCTATGTCCATAGTTTCTGAGGATGGTTTGATCCCCAGAACGGTAAATACATTTTGTTGTTATTGTTGATAGTAAACCCTGTGAGTGCTTTCTACATATTTGTGTGTGTATATATATATATACTGTATATTGGAAGTCAAGAGAGAATCAAAGAAATATAAGAAGAGCACAGAGTATAAGGGGCCGAATTATCATTGTGTGAGTGGATATGATCCGATATTGTGGATTATGTCTGCTGCACATTGATAAATGCCAACAGCATTTATCATTGCAGCAGCAGTTCTTGTGAACAGCTGGTGCAATGCCACCCACTGCAGATTTCACGACCAATTTCTGGCGATGTCTGTCCACCACCTTAGAGCAGGCGGACAGGTTATGGAGCAGCTGTCTTTAGACCGCTGCTTCATAACTTGTGTTTCCGGTGAGCCTGAAGGTTCGCCAGAAACACGAGGCATCAAGCTCCATACAGAGCTTGATAAATATGCCCCTACATCTCTACAAATGTGTAGCAGTTTCCCAAAAAGGTGCCTAGAGCTTGAATCAATATAATCTTAAAATGATAGCTCAAAGGGATAGTCTACCTAACATTAAACTATCATGAATCAGATACAGAAGAAATTAAAATCACCTCTTTACTGTCATGCAATTTTCAGCGTTTTTCTTCCTTCTCTTGAATTTAATTTTCATTAAGAAATGTCATCTAATATGCCAGCCCATTTTTTAACACCTGTGTAGGGGTGGTGTTTAAAACTAAACTGCAATCAGGAAGGGTTACACAGGTGCAGAGACAATACTGGCCCAGCTCTTAAAATATCAATTGATTAAAAATACAGTAAATACATATGATACCCTGATTACATGTTATATTCGCAATTATTCTTGCTCAGAATAATAATATATTTACACTATATACTGTACATATAGTGGTATACATAAACACAGAGATTTGAAAGACAACATTGTTTACAACAAAAAAAGGCATTTAGGGACATGTAAATATGTGTGCAAAAGATTTCTGATATAACACAGGTATAAATCTAGCTATTTCTTGGACATTAACAGATGAAAAATTAAAGATTAGCTTTAGAGAAATGTGCTTGTTCATGAACAGTAATGAAATGGTATAAATAAAGTTGGAAAAAACAGAATATCCGCGACATCGATGACTCTTATTTATCAACAGTCTGATGCTCATCACGCCGTACTTGACGCACGTGTTTTTGACAGACTTTTTAATAAATAAGGCAGTCGTATGTAGATTCCCGGTAGCGATGTCTGGCGAGTGTATTAACCCCAGCGAATGCGTCGAGATTGATGCAATAATAAATAGGCCCCTATATATGTATACCTCTGTATGTATGTGTTTATATGTGTATATTTGTCTGTAAATACATAAATACACAAATAAATACATATGTACACACATATAAACACACATACAGGTATATATATATATACATACAGTTTTTGGGTCTAGCAGTACTCCACGTTAATCTCTACAGTAGGGTAGTGGTGGCTTTAAAGCAGTTAGGAACTTGTGAGGTGGGCCTTGCTGCATTTTCCTAACATATTTGCTGCCCTTGTATAGAAAGCCAGAGTAGGGGGTCGAAGAGAGTTGGGGGAGGAGCAGTGCAGTTCACCTGCATGACGGTGTGGTGAGAGAACGCCGAACTATCATCTCCCCGCTCACAGCCACTTACCCCATTGTGCTTGCAAGGGGAACAAGAAAGTGTGTGGCGCTTGGTGTGGTTTCGACCCACCAGAGTTTGGAACCCTCCAAAGCTGTATAGGCTTGCAATTTCATCGCAGTACTTTTAACTTTTTTTGGAGACTCTCCATAAATTATACATTGTGGGCTAAAAGGGAGCAATTACAGCTGGGACTCAGGAATAAAGCTTTAGCGGCAAAGATATTGGACTGCCTGGAGGTGATTTCCTAGTCGGTGTACTCCAGCCGAGTTTCTGCCTGATATCACAAAGGAGAAGGAGAAGCACCTGCTGGGAGCTGTGCCGTTACTGTGCTGGTCTCTCTCCCATAAATCTGTTGCGGCAAAGATATTGGACTGCCCGGAGGGGATTTCCTAGTCGGTGTACTCCAGCCCAGTTTCGGCCTGATATCACAAAGGAGAAGGAGAAGCACCTGCTGGGAGCTGTGCCATTACTGTGCTGGTCTCTCTCCCATAAATCTGTTGCGGCAAAGATATTGGACTGCCCGGAGGGGATTTCCTAGTCGGTGTACTCCAGCCCAGTTTCGGCCTGATATCACAAAGGAGAAGGAGAAGCACCTGCTGGGAGCTGTGCCGTTACTGTGCTGGTCTCTCTCCCATAAATCTGTTGCGGCAAAGATATTGGACTGCCCGGAGGGGATTTCCTAGTCGGTGTACTCCAGCCCAGTTTCGGCCTGATATCACAAAGGAGAAGCACCTGCTGAGAGCTGGCAGTATGAGCTGTACACCGGGGATAAGATACAAAGTAGCGGTTTTTGGAACTTGGCTCATCACTTACTACAAAGGCAACAAAGTAACTGGGATTATATACAGCAGTCCTGAGGATTATTTTTGCAGCAGCTAAGTGTCGTAACTGAGCTAGTCTCTCTCCCAGGATCAAGCTGTTGGGAGCTGCAAGAAATCTGCTTATCCGCGCGTTGTGGACGGACAGGAGTCCGGTAAAAGCAAGTACTCTCCCTTATTACACAGTGGCCCTAACATAAGGCATTAATCATCCGAGCCCGAGGGGTGGAGCAGTGTCACAGATATATGCTCAAATTTTGCTGTACTCCTTCCCTATAGTCTGCTTTAAATGATCTACATACTGGTTTCATGAAATCAGGCTAAGGAAATAGCAAATCCAATATAAACTTCTGGAAAAAAAAGCTTTGCGCCACAGAAGGGAAAGTTTTTTCTGAGTTTTCATGGTTGATACCACAGCTGTTTAAATGTGACATTGACATCTATATGTTGACTATATAAACTTTAATTTAAAAAAAAAAAAGGAGAGGGAGTAAGAAGGGAAAAGGGGTTTGTTTTATTTTTGTCTCCCCTAGTTATTGGGTGAAATTCTGTTTGTTTAAGGATAGGGGAAGAAACATTATCAATTGAGATAAGGAGGGATCACTTTATGCTTCTCCGTGAACTAAGATGGTTATTTTCTGTGCTAGTTATGAGAATGGCATGTAATGGGTAGAGAGTTAAATTGAGAGAGAACTAGATATATCTATACTCTATAGATCTAATCTGCTGGGGATTATCTTTTGGGCGGTTCACTTAATTGATATCCTGTTTATGGTAAAGTAACGTAGGTTGAGTTGATGTCATATATTGCATTGTAAATACAGGAATGCTGTTGTTGAGATTCATATAATTATTGGCATTTTATTCTGCCAGAGTGAGCCGCTATTATTTATCCTCTACCAGTGTGGTAATATTGTTTAGAATTCATTGGCATAGACAGAGCCTTCTTGCGAGTATCTCTTTATATTTAAGGAATAATATACTCTTCAATAGGGGTATTGGTCCAAGCCAGGGGTATATTTAGGTATATATTAAAAGTAAGGAATTTAGGGCCCGATTACAATGGTTTCACTGGAGATATTATAGGGTAACTTAAATACCTATTATACAGGCTTAAACTCACAGGGTTCCGATTTTTTTTTTCGGACCACCCACCTTACCCTCTTTATTGAGCATTCTTCACATTTGTATTTGTGTATCTAATCAACCTTATTTCCACTTGTATTGCTGAATTGAACAAAATTTTTAATTTTTTTTGTTTTTCCTTATCTCACCTAGTTTAAACACGCACCCCCCCTTTTTTTTTCTTTTTTTTTTTTCTCTCTCACACTATAACTTTATTTTATGGAAAAATTTGTTACACGCATTAATTCTTCATCACCAAAAATGCCTGTAAAAAGTAAAGATAAAAAAACTAAGGTGCCCGAGCCTAATTTAAACATTACGGGTGACTCTATGGCTAGTAATATTGATAATCAGACCCTGATTGCTCAATTATCTGAACTTTTCTCCCCCCCAATTTGATATGATAAAAAAAGAACTTGGTACAATCTCTTCAGAAATATCTGTTCTCTCAGCAGAAGTTAGGCAGTTTTCTAACAGAATGCTTGAGGCTGAGAACAGAATTTCTGAATTAGAGCACCAGGTCAATACCCAAGGTAATTCTATTGTCAGACAAGATTCTAAAATTAATAATCTTCAATTGCGTCTTGACGAACTTGAGGATCGTTCAAGACGCAATAATATTAGAATTGTTGGTCTTCCTGAATCAGCTGAATATGAAGATCTGATAAAGTTCACCTCACTGGTGCTGCCCCAGGCTCTTGGCTTTCCACAACTGGAGTTACCAATCGCCATTGAGAGAGCACATAGAATGGGCCCTAAGAAGTTCCATTCTGAAGGCCCTACTAGGAACAGAATGTGTATCTTCAAAGTTTTACATTTCCAGGATAAAATTGAAATAATGAGATTATTTAAAAAAGTGATCCCCTTATATTTGGGAATAGCAAAATCTTATTATTCCAGGATTTCTCTACGGAAACTTCTCTAAAAAGGAAGACAATGGCACCCTTCTGTACTCAACTTATAAACAAAGGAATAAGTGCTAGGATGGTGTATCCGGCCAAAATTATAGTTGAGCACAGTGGGTCCAGATTAGTCTTTTCTGAAGTTGAAGCAATAAAAGAATTCCTGGAAGATAAGTGAGATATTTCCCTTTTCTCCTCCCTGCTTCTCATATGGCTAATAGTCAGAATGTACCCTCAAACTGATATATATTGTCCCCTACGGTGCTCTAAATTCATGGGTAGTGTCATATATATCATTTTTTTTTTAAGATATGACGTTAATATAGTGATCTTTTTCCTTTATTGGATAAAGGTGTTTTTTTTTTTTTCCCTGGGTCCGCGAGGAAAGAAAAGGAATCTTTAAGGGTCTTTAGTGGATATTAAAATTTTATCTTGGAATGTAGGAGGGATTGTCTCTCCTATGAAGCGTAAATTGATTATTAAATTACTGGCTAAAGAGAAACCAGATATTGCTTTCATACAAGAGACCCATCTTACAGAACAGGAAGTCACTAAGCTCAAGATAAAATGGGTAGGTGAAGTTATCGCCTCTTCATCTAGAAGGAGAAAATATGGTGTAGCAATTTTGATCAATAAATCCCTTGATTATAAGATCTTACGGGTGTAGACGGACTCTGCGGCTAGGTTTATTTTATTACAAATTCTTATTAATAATACCAAATTCATTCTATGCAATGTTTATGGCCCAAACAAATTTAGCAGTGAGTTCTGGGAGAATATCAAAGTAAAACTTTTTCCTCATATTAAAGAGAATCTTATACTTGGTGGAGACTTTAATGTGACTATATGTCCAGAATTAGATAGATGTTCACATAAAAATCTTCCAGAGATTAGGAGAAGCTCAAAATACTTTTCTAGATTCTGCCAGAAATTACAGGTTATTGATATTTGGCGTAGACTTAATCCCGATATGTTGTGTTTTACATGTGAGTCTGAAGCGCATAGGACATTCTCTCGGTTAGATTTGTTTTTAATTTCTGAATCATTATCAATTTGTAAAACAGAGGCAAGAATAGGTGAGATTTTTATCTCGGACCACTCGATTATATCTTTAGTTTTAAAATGTCAGGATAGGTTTAAACCAAGAGCCCCTAGGATGTTCCTCTATCCATGTTATCTTTACAATAATCCTAGGTTTTTATGTTGGATAAAAAAGATATGGAAGGATTATTGTACTCGTAATATTTCTTACTTCCATAAGATAGAAACCTTCTGGGAGGCATCAAAAGCTGTCCTGCGAGGGGAAATTAAGACATTCCTTGATGTTAGAAATAAGAAACAACGGGCCCGTGATATACAATTAACCAATCAAGTTAAACATTGTCATGAATTTTTCTTGACAGAACAGACTCCATGTTGTTTTTTTATTTAAGCCTAACCAGGGCTCAGCTATTACATTGAATTTTGTTTTCCTCAGTCTTGCTGACTGAGAAGTTTCATATCAATATGTTTTCCATTATTAAAGGTAATTTACTTGCTTAGGCCCCAGCTAGTCGCTTATTTCTGTAAATAAGTGCAGTTTATAACCTTGATTGTAGTCTAGGAATGTTGGGGTAAACATAAATATAATAAGTATTTTTCTAATATTTTTACCCTATATGCGAGAGCCATCTACTGTTAGAACAATAATATTTCATCTAATTAATTTTATATTAATTAATGATTAAAATATTATAATTAATGACTCCTCCTAGATGAGAGAATGGGAATATATAGGGTCTAGCCCAATGGGAGGGGGTTGTTTTCCTGTGTTTGGGAACTGGTCACATAAGATATGGTGTTGGTAATTTGCTAATCAACTACAGAGGTCCGAGATTATTGGATTATAACTGCTGAGGCTAGTTTAGCCCACTCGGACAGACCTACGACCTGACAGTTTGATTCCTGTCTAAAAAGGGGGAATTTATTTACTTTGGTGATGTATGAAATTGAGTCACTATAAATGTTAATGTCATTAAGATTTACACTTTACATTTAAATAAAATACCTTTGTTTATTTGATCAGGTAAATTAATTAATTGTTTTATAGCCTGGTGTTTTCTTTTAAAAATTCCTACCACCTGGTCTTATTTGTCGACAATAACATTGGGTGAAACAGGAATTATGATAAATTATTATCTGACGGTTTGCCATAATTATTAATTTACCTGATTCTCTGCAATTATCTTAGAGGGTTTATAATCAAATATTTGGTTTCTATCATCTTGCCAATTTTGTTTTGAAAATATAATTTAATCATCTTTATAGTTTTATCTGTGCATTATTCTGTTTTCCTTGCTATTTGGAGTTATGTTATCGCGTTAGTGATTATTATAGAACTGTAGTCTATATCTCTGTAATATTTCGATTGCTCAAGTTTCTATTAAATGCTAATTATTTTTAACAAAATACTTTAATAAAGCTAATTTTTGTTATTCATCTGGTGTTGGTATAATTAATGGACTGATAGCAACTAAAAGGATTCAGATTTGTTTATTACCTTTAATAAGTTATAGAAAAATTTGTGATTAAAAATTGCACCATTTCACATAATATACTTTTATAGATAAAGGTAATATTCATAACAAAATGCTTATAAAAAGTTTCATAGAGATCGTTTGACCTGTAATTGGAATAAGTATATTGATTTAAGGAAAGAAAGAGATATATTCTTATCACAAAAACATCTAGAGGAAGAGACTAAAATGAATTTACATTTTAGGAGCTTTCACGGTAGCTCAGCCACAAATCTTGCCAGACTTGTCAAAGGAAGGAAAAAGAAGAACTTCATACCCATTATACAGGAGGGAAGTAGGCGATATATACGGATTCAGAGGAGATATGTGGAGTTTTTTTTAAATATTACAAGCAATTATATTCTGTAGGGGATTTCAACTCCACCAATCAAGAGAATTTTTGGGCTAAGATCATCTTACCTAAGATACAGAAAGAGGAGTTAGAATCTCTTAACGCTCTGATTACAGTTGAAGAAATTGGTAAAGCAATAGATTTAGCTAAACTTAATAAATCAGCTGGCCCAGATGGGTTTCCAGCTGAATTTTATAAAAGCTTAGCTGAAGAGGTAATTCCAGTACTAGAGAAATTGTATAATAGCTACTATGTTACTGATAATCTAATTTCAAGTTTTTTTGCAGCAGCAAACATCTCATTAATTCTGAAAAAAGGGAAGAACCCAGAAGATCCAGCCTCATATAGGCCAATCTTAGTGCTCAATGTGGATTATAAAATTCTAGCATCGATCATTGCTCGAATATTGGTATATTGTCTGGATAAACGTATTCATCCTGATCAGGCCGGATTTATGACAGCTCGGAACCCTGCTAAAAATGTCAGAAAATTGATTACCCTGGTAGATTATATCTGGACTAGTGATCAATTTAAAGATAAGTGATTTAAAGGATATTGCTGTCCTTACATTAGATGCTGTCAAAGCATTTGACAGCATCACGTGGACACACCTGTTTACAACACTTGCAAAATTTGGCTTCTCAAATAATTTTGTGCATTTTGTCCAGTTTCATTCCTACTTGTCAACCGAATGCTATCCCCTAAGATAATCTTAAAGAGGGGGACAAGACAGGGTTGCCCCCTCTCACCTCTCTTGTTTAACATCACTCTTGAACCGCTTGCAACAAGGTTGAGAGAAATTTTGCCTGGGATCCCAGCTGTGGGTCATAATTTAAAAGTATTACTCTATGCAGATGATATTTTAATATTTCAACATAATACCCATGATACAATCCCTAAGGTAATATGTACTTTAGAGGAATTTAGTTATTTTGCGGGTTATAAGATCAATATGGAGAAGAGCGAACTTATGTGGCTAGGTAAAAACATTAGGGAACAAACTAATTCAATGTTTCATACAGTCACAGCTATAAAATATTTGGGGCTGGAAATTCATAAAAATCCCAAACATTGGTATTCAGCAAACTTTGGAGCTCTTTTTCAAAAGATTAAAGAAGATCTTGAGTTATGGGTAGCTTTTCCTTTATCTATCACAGCTTCTATTAATCTGATTAAAACTATAATTTTCCCCCGGATCCTTTATCCTATGCAAAATTTGCCGTTAATTATCTTAAATAGAGATCTACGTAAATTGACCTCCTGGTTTTCCAAATTTATCTGGAAATCTAAAAAACCGTGCATATCTTTGAGTAGATTGTCACAAAAATATCCGAATGCTGGTTTAGCACTTTCTAATGTTAGACTTTATAATTTTGCTACTTTGCTTAAAATAGCAATAGATTGGCTGGCACAAACTAATAGGGTTGCTTCCTTTGATTTTGAATCTCATTTGATTGCTCCTTGGTCTCTGAAAGCTCTTCTACATTGCCCTTTGCATAAACTCCCTCTGAAAGTTTCCATCCTACAGTCATTTAAAAATCCTATCTGAATTTGGCAAAAGTTTTGTCATATGTTAGGAATCGATCCTCTCTTTTCCGACTTCTTACCCATTAGGGAAAATCCTCTTTTTACTCCAGGAATAGATCAAAAAGTATTCCAAGAATGGCAGGACAAAGGTCTCAAGGATATCCATCAGTTATTGAATGATCAACATCAGATTCTACCCTGGGAAATGATCTCTCAATAATTTTCTCTTTATAGGGGGAACTGCTTCGCGTACTTTCAAATTCGTCATTATGTTTGCTCTCAAAGCTGGTACTCTTCAATTAGGTCCGAGTGTTCCAAGGTCAAGAGCTGCATTCAGAAATTTATAGCAGGAGATATATCAATCTCTTTAATCTATGATATTATGCTCACTAAACAGGGCATACTGGCTGGTGAAAAATTAGTTAATTCATGGCTACCTCATATTCCTACAATTGATCAGGATAAGATCTCCCATAGCCTTGCGATGGTGGCCAGTTACCCTATTTCGGTAAGTTGGAAAGAATCTTATGTTAAATTAATGAACAACTTGTATTTATCTCCCCTCAGGATAGCTAAATTCTATCCTAACAAAGTGGCTGATTGTGCCCGTTGCTCAAAATAAACCAACTATGGCAGAAAATCCAACATTGGTTCAATAGAGTTTATAATGGGGCATACTCGTTTTCCCTGGAAGATATAGTTTGTTTAGTACTCAATCCCAGGACAGATTCGAAAATATGAATCTTAAACATCATTATATTAACAGTAAGATACAATATTTTCAAATATTGGATAGCTAAGCGCCCTCCTAGCCTGGGGTTAATTCTCAAGGGAATACAATCTCAAATTATATATGAATCTTTTCATTTATCTCAGGCTTCGGAGAAAAGAATTAAAACATTTTTGGTAGAGTGGGCACCTATCATTAAGACATACCCAATACAACTTCAGCAGCAGATTCTGTCTCCATTTGTTTCGTCCATCAGCTTTGCTGAACTAGTTTTGTTACACGTTTTCCCCGGTTCTTGGATCAGAAACTTTAGAGATATACAATAAGATTTAAACCCAGGAGCTCCCGCATATACAGTAGATTCTCGCGGGTCCAGGGGCTTCTTTCTTTTTTTTTTTTTCTCTCTTTTTTTTTTGTTTGTGTTTTTCCTCTCTTTATTTTTTTTATTTTTTTTTTATTTTTAGATCTATAAGATAAAAATAGCCATTTAAATCATTTAAGATCTTTGGTTTTTTTTTCCTCAGGACGGAAACATCTTCAAATATGTTGTTCCTATCTTTTTGCTGTATTTTGAACCAATTGGTTATATTGTTCTTTGTATGTATTGATACCGAGAAGGTACAAATTCTTTTCCGTCCTGTGTGACGATGAATGTTCTGACTTTTGTTCATTGTTTTACTTTTTGGCTATGAATAATAAACAAATTCTGAAAAAAAGCCAGAGTAGGTTTACTCTGTTCTTTCTTTTTTCCACAGGTCTCTGTAAGGAGTGGCATCCTTTCATACCATGTAAGCTGTCCTCCTGCCAGACAGCTAGATGTGCAGGTAAGTGCCTTTTCTCTTCTGGGGCTAGGAGGCTGGCACTGAAGGGGTTAACCTTAAGACTGCAATATACTTGGGACTAGAATCCTGTGTACATGGTTATTTATGGCAGTAGGCAGGCACTCTGTGTATGTGACCTGGAGACATGGGTTAATCTCCTTTATGGAAAGGAAGGAGTTAACCACTTATTTTGGCTCATGAGTTTATGCAGGGTTAATTTGATAAATCACACTTAGTTCTGGTAATATGTAAGAATGTGGTGTTTTGAGGCATTTTGATTATCGCAGATGCAATATTTAAGCCGTTTTAGGCTTAGCTATGAGCTACAGGAAACGGCTTCATTTTATTATGCTCCTTTTCTGTCTTGAAACGCGTGCTTTAGCTTTACAGGCCGGTCACGTGACCTTTGAGTTCCGATCTTTAGAGACATATGGAGCGGTTGCGTCTGCTTCTCTGGCTGAGTCGGATCTATCCTTGCACTTGATCGCTACAAGGGGTCAGGTAGGCACCTCAGTCATATATTGAGGTGTAGAGGTGCGCTTAGGAACCTTAGTTGACTTCTTGACTTATAAGGAGCAAATTATTAGAAGGCTCCACCTCTCAAGATTATCTGCAGACCAGATAAGAAGAGAGGCGTTCTTGAAATGTGTTCAGGATCTTTCCTCCCTAGGAGTGATAGTTCCAGTTCCTGTAAGGGAACAGGGTCTGGGATTCTATTCCAACCTACTCATGGTTCCCAAAAAAGAGGGAACTTTTCGTCCTATTCTAGACATAAAATGTCTCAACAAGTTTCTCAGAGTACCATCCTTCAAAATGGAAACCATTTGTTTCATTCTTCCTTTGGTCCAAGAGGGTCAGTTCATGATGACTATAGACTTGAAAGACGCATATCTTCATTTTCCCATCCATCGGATCATCACAAATTCGCCTTTTTAGACAAACACTTTCAGTTTGTGGCTCTTCCACTTGGCCTTGCCACAGCTCCCAGAATTTTCTCAAAAGTTCTGAGGGCTCTCTTGGCAGTGGTCAGGTCTCGGGGAATTGCCGTGTTGCCTTACCTGGACGACATATTGGTTCATTTAATTTTCCTGATCGGAAACCACTTCCAGAGGGAAGCCTACCCTGGTGAATATCCAAAGCATCGCATCTGCTATGGTCTCCGCCTTGATATTGGCCAAGGGGATTGCCTCAGGGTATCGGGTGGCATAGTCCACCACTGAAAGTATGTATTTCTTCCCTGAGGGGCTGAGCCGAGCTAATGGCCCCACAATGTCTACTGCCACTTGATTAAAGGGTTCCTCAATAATGGGCAAGGGATAGAGGGGAGCTTTAGTATGGTCACCCGTCTTTCCTACCTTCTGACAATCCTCACAGGATTTACAGTATTCCTTAATATTGGCTGTAATGCCTGGCCAGAAGAAGGTTTTAGTCAAGCGGTGGTGAGTCCTTTGCTTTCCTAAGTGGTCGGCTAAGGGGATGTCATGCCCTATGGTCAGTAGGTTGGACCGAAACGTCTTCGGTATGACCAGCTGGCATTTGGGCACCAGTCCTTTTCTCCTCTTGGAGATCCGGTACAGGAGCTCTCCCTCCCACTGGAACCATTCGTCTCTGGGGCCCTGGGCGTCAGCACCTACTTGGTCTCGGTAAGGGGCTAGGGTCGGGTCACTCAAGGTTTCTTTGGCAAAGTCAGAGGGGGTCGCCCAGGAGGGGGGTGTCAGTAAGTTTGGGGTTAGTGGGGACGGGCAGTTGGGGAAAGGTAGGAGTCGGGGTGGTAGGTCTTACCTCTGTTCCCAGAGTTGGTGAGGTGGCTTGGCATCTGGCCTGCTGGCGGGTAGTCACTGGGCAGGTATCCGGAGAGGCATCCCCCACAAAGGCAGATACAAGGTGGCCGAGGTAGTTTCCCAACAGGATCTCGGCAGGGATGTGGTGCATAATCCCCACTTCTACATTGCAGGAGTTGGTTTTCCAGTCCAAATAGACCCAGGCTGTAGGAATCCTGAGAACCTCACCTCCCGCTACCCTGACAGCAAGGGTGCACCCAGTGCAGCCTGAGGGGGGAACGAGGTGAGGTTGGATCAAAGAAACGGTGGCCCCCGTATCTCTCATTCCTTGAGCCGCCTACTCGTTGACCCAGACAACTTGCCGGTGTGGTTGTCGGTTGTCTTGGTCCATTGAGCTGACATGGTGAAAGACACCCACTTCTTCTCCTGTCCACTCAGCATAGGGGTCGGAGCTCGCTGTATGGGCACAATGGGCAGTGGCCTGATAGGTGCAGGCTTGAGGAGACCCCCACGAGGTTGAGGCAGGGTTCCTTGGCAGCTGGGCTGGGGGGTTTCGTTGTCTGGCTGGGCAGTTCCATATAACATGTCCGGGGTGTCCACCCCCATAACACCCCGGGGAATGCTGCTCCCAGCCGGGTAAACAGGGGACGGCCAGGTTTGTGGCTGCCGAAAGACTGTTGGGGTCGAGCTGCGGCTGGAGCGGAGTGAGTTGCTGGCTGTGGGTCGGTGGCCATCTGGTGCCGGGCATCCACATACTGATTGGCCAGGGAGGCGGCTTGGTCAGCTGTTCTGGGTCCCTTGTCTTTTACCCAGTCCCTTAACACTGCTGGGGTGTGGTTGTAGAACTGCTCCAGGAGGATGAGTTGAACAGCTTCGTCTAGGGTGGTGATGTGGCACCCAGGAACCCCATAGAATTCTGAAGCTCCAACATGTGTATCTTGTTGGCGTCAGTCACTATCCGAGTAATGATCTCCTCGGGGGGGGATAGGTCCAAAGAGAGCCAGTTGCCACTGTACCTGCCCCATGAATATCATTCCCTTTGCTCAATTCCATTTGAAAGCTCTGCAGTTATGCATGCTCAGACAATGGAACAGGGATCATTCAGATCTGTCTCAGAGGTTAGATCTAGATCAGGTGATAAGAGACTCTCTTTCATGGTGGCTTTCTCAGGAGCATCTGTCTTAGGGCACATGCTTCCAAAGACCTTCCTGGGTGATTGTCACCACGGATGCCAGCCTGCTGGGCAGCAGTCTGGGACTCGTTAAAGGCACAGAGACTATGGACTTGGGGGAGTCTGCTCTCCCCATAAATATCTTGGAGTTGAGAGTGATTTACAATGCTCTGATGGCTTGGCCTCAGTTGTCCTTAGCCCGGTTTATCAGGTTCCAGTCAGACAATATCACCTCAGTGGCTTACATCAACCACCAGGGAGGAACTCGGAGTTCCTTAGCCATGAAGGAGGTGGCTCGGATTTTTCTTAGGAAAGAAAACAAAATTTATGCTTACCTGATAAATTTATTTATTTCCAGATATGGTGAGTCCACGACCCCACCACATTTTTTTTTGTTAAGACACACCTTTGTGTTATTCCTTTTTCCATTTCCCTTTGGTCGAATGACTGGGGTTTGTGGGAAGGGGAGTGATACTTAAAAGGGACACTGAACCCAATGTTTTTCTTTCGTGATTCAGAGCATGCAATTTTAAGCAACATTCTAATTTACTCCTATTATCAAGTTTTCTTCCTTCTCTTGGTATCTTTATTTGAAAAGCAAGAATGTAAGTTTAGATGCCGGGCCATTTTTGGTGAACCTTGGTTGTTCTTGCTAATTGGTGGATAAATTCACCCACCAATAAACAAGTGCTGTCCAGGGTCTGATCCAAAAAAATAGCTTAGATGCCTTCTTTTTCAAATAAAGATGGCAAGATAATGCAGAAAATTTGATAATATGAGTAAATTTGAAAGTTGCTTAAAATTGTATGCTTTATCTGAATCACAGAAGAAAAAAATTGGGTTTAGAGTCCCTTTAACAGCTTTGCTGTGGTGCTCTTTGCCTCCTTCGTCTGGCCAGGAGTGATATTCCCAACAGTAATTATTGACGTTATGGACTCACCATATCCGGAAATAAATACATTTATCAGGTAAGCATATATTTTGTTTTTTGATGTGTTTTGTGCAACTTTTATTTAAGCCTAACAGTTTATCAGAGCTTTGAGGTCGTAGTAATTATTGTAGCTTATATCACGATTGTGCTACATGTTTACTTTCAACTTGTAATACGAGCGTAATTTAATTTGCGCATAAAATGTCTGTTTTCAAAATAGAAATTGGGAGGTCTCCTGAAACTGACACATTCAGCAAAACTCTTTTCATCTAACCCCTTTGTTTACTTGGTAAAGAAAATGTTTTTATAGAGAACCCATAAATGTGCTTATACTCATCATAAAAAGGTGTATGCTGAACAAGGGAATGATTACAGAGTTCAAAATGTTATTCAAATCTCATGTATAAGAAGATATATTTGTAATCGAAAAGAATCTTTTTACAGCAACCATATCTGAAAAATTGCATCAAAGATTTTAAATTCAAAACACCTGTGAAAGTTCTGCATGTCTAAGGGACTGTTCACTTTTTCATCTATATGAACTTTCTAAGACATTAATAGCGGTTTTCTGAGAGCCTTGGTTGATTCTTCCAGGGACGCCTGGGTTGAATCCAATTGTTTTATGAATGAAAGTAGTTTGCATGTGTGGATGGACTGAAAGTTGTGGATTCATATCATAGAATTGTAATTAGATACTTTATAATAAATTGCATTTACACTTTTGCTAAATTGAGGTGTGCTGAGTTCCTTTTTTTGTTATTTGTAGATGGTAGAATTGGAGGTTTTACTAAACTCTTGCACCCTAAATAGATATACAATTTTTTATTTATTTTTTCAACAGTGGATAGAATGCTTTAGTGGTGCTGTGATTAACTATTTATTAAATATGTTTACTTTCAACTTGTAATACGAGCGTAATTTAATTTGCGCATAAAATGTCTGTTTTCAAAATAGAAATTGGGAGGTCTCCTGAAACTGACACATTCAGCAAAACTCTTTTCATCTAACCCCTTTGTTTACTTGGTAAAGAAAATGTTTTTATAGAGAACGAATATATATAGAGTTGAATAATTTCTGCACTATCATGAACAAGTTTGGAGGCTCGTCTCTAATAAAAATCTGTTAATGACTTCACAATCGTTTTTTAAATTTCTCTTAGAAAAATACTAAACCGCAAGGAAGTGGAGGTTACAAAATACAGTTTAAAAGAAGTGAAAATCCTGTAAAAAAAACAGTAAAATTAAATAAATATAGTTAAAGTTGTCAAATACCCATATAGTGATAGAAAAACAGTGTATAGTTTTGGCCATCTAGATAACCTAAAATATGCATTAAGATGAGTTAGAAGTAGTATTGATGGAAACTATCATTTAGTCTTTACCTTTATACATGTATATGTCCCTATACATATGAAAATGTGTACCCTGTTGACTGTGAACAGACTCTCCAATAGGGATGAATTGAGCTTTAATTAATCAATACCACATATGTTAACAAACCTCTAGTCTCAGTTGCCAGTGCTTAACATAGGTGCAATGACAAATACTGTTTGGGAAAGCCATTCCAAGGACTTATCAAGTGGCTTGAGATTATTAATTTGATAAGCTAAAATTTGTCCTGAAAAGTAGTTAAAAAATGAGCCAAAAAGCATTATGATAGTTGAGAAGTTTTCGGCTGTATAGGGTAAATAGTGTTTTTTCTAGTGGCCAAAACCCCATTTGCAAGAATCAGCAAAATTGTGCTATTGTGATCAAACTGAATAGTAAAGTAGCCTTTTTTTGGCTAAAAAACAGCAGAAAATGCAGCTTCTGATAGATTGGGATATACCCAAAAAAGCATAGGTAATATTTGTTCAGAGGCTACTAAAAAGGGTCTTCAGGCAACATGTGAGGATCAAATCAGTACATAGTAGAAATATCCACTCCCTGTGTACCAGAGCAGAGCCTAGTGTTTATGCTACAAGTCTACCTGAATGTAAATGTTCTGAGAAAGAGATATGTCCTTATTGTGTCTCAGAATCAACCAGTAAGTGAGTTCTAATCATGACCACCTAGGTTCATAACTGTATATATCACATAGTATTTCCTCAAATATATCACATAGCCATATGTAGTATGTAACAAAAAAATGATCTTTCTTCTGTTATGTGTGATCAGTCCACGGGTCATCATTACTTCTGGGATATAACTCCTCCCCAACAGGAAATGCAAGAGGATTCACCCAGCAGAGCTGCATATAGCTCCTCCCCTCTACGTCAGTCCCAGTCATTCTCTTGCACCCAACGACTAGATAGGATGTGTGAGAGGACTATGGTGATTATACTTAGTTTTTATGACTTCAATCAAAAGTTTGTTATTTTAAAATAGCACCGGAGCGTGTTATTACTTCTCTGGCAGAGTTTGAGGAAGAATCTGACAGAGATTTTTTACTATGATTTTAACCGGAGTCGTTAAGATCATATTGCTGTTCTCGACCATCTGAGGGAGGTAAAGGCTTCAGATCAGGGGACAGCGGGCAGATGAATCTGCATTGAGGTATGTGGCAGTTTTTATTTTCTGAATGGAATTGATGAGAAAAGCCTGCCATACCGTTAAAATGACATGTATGTATACACTTCAGTATTCTGGGGATGGTATTTCACCGGAACTACTGTGTTAAAGGTCACTAATCCTTTTAATAACTATTCTCATGTTAAACGTTTTTGCTGGAATGTAGAATCGTTTACATTGCTGAGGTACTGTGTGAATAAATATTTGGGCATTATTTTCCACTTGGCAGTTTTTTGCTTTAATTGTGACAGTTTCGTTTCTCTTCACTGCTGTGTGGGAGAGGGAGGGGCCGTTTTTGGCGCTCTTTGCTACGCATCAAAAAATTCCAGTCAGCTACTTTTATATTTCCTGCATGATCCGGTTCATCTCTGACAGATCTCAGGGGTCTTCAAACTTCTTTGAAGGGAGGTAAATTCTCTCAGCAGAGCTGTGAGAATTCTTATAGTGACTGTGAATAAAAAACGTTGTTTTGTTTTCTTATGTACAAATTTAATTAGTGTTGTTTTTTACTAATGGGAACAAACCTTTGCTAAAAGTTGTGTTGTTTTAAAGTTTGATGCTATAACTGTTTTTCAGTTCATTATTTCAACTGTCATTTAATCGTTAGTACCTCTTTGAGGCACAGTGCGTTTTTTTGCTAAAAAAGATTATAACCAAGTTGTAAGTTTTTTTGCTAGTGTGTTAAACATGTCTGACTCAGAGGAAGATATCTGTGTCATTTGTTCCAATGCCAAGGTGGAGCCCAATAGAAATTTATGTACTAACTGTATTGATGCTACTTTAAATAAAAGTCAATCTGTACAATGTGAACAAATTTCACCAAACAGCGAGGGGAGAGTTATGCCGACTAACTCGCCTCACGCGACAGTACCTGCATCTCCCGCCCGGGAGGTGCGTGATATTTTGGTGCCTAGTACATCTGGGCGGCCATTACAGATAACATTACAAGATATGGCTACTGTTATGACTGAAGTTTTGTCTAAATTACCAGAACTAAGAGGCAAGCGTGATCACTCTGGGGTGAGAACAGAGTGCGCTGACAATGCTAGGGCCATGTCTGATACTGCGTCACAGCTCGCAGAGCATGAGGACGGAGAGCTTCATTCTGTGGGTGACGGTTCTGATCCAAACAGATTGGACTCAGATATTTCAAATTTTAAATTTAAATTGGAGAACCTCCGTGTACTACTAGGGGAGGTCTTAGCAGCTCTCAACGATTGTAACACCGTTGCAATACCAGAGAAACTGTGTAGGTTGGATAAATACTTTGCGGTACCGGCGAGTACTGACGTTTTTCCTATACCTAAGAGACTAACTGAAATTGTTACTAAGGAGTGGGATAGACCCGGTGTGCCGTTCTCACCCCCTCCAATATTTAGAAAGATGTTTCCAATAGACGCCACCACTCGGGACTTATGGCAAACGGTCCCCAAGGTGGAGGGAGCAGTTTCTACTTTAGCTAAGCGTACCACTATCCCGGTGGAGGATAGCTGTGCTTTCTCAGATCCAATGGATAAAAAATTAGAGGGTTACCTTAAGAAAATGTTTGTTCAACAAGGTTTTATATTACAACCCCTTGCATGTATCGCGCCGATTACGGCTGCGGCAGCATTTTGGATTGAGTCGCTTGAAGAGAACCTTAGTTCCTCTACGCTAGACGACATTACGGACAGGCTTAGAGTCCTTAAACTAGCTAATTCTTTCATTTCGGAGGCCGTAGTACATTTAACCAAACTTACGGCTAAGAACTCAGGATTCGCCATACAGGCACGCAGGGCACTGTGGCTAAAATCCTGGTCAGCTGATGTTACTTCTAAGTCCAAATTACTTAATATACCTTTCAAGGGGCAGTCCTTATTCGGGCCCGGTTTGAAAGAAATTATCGCTGACATTACGGGAGGTAAGGGCCACGCCCTACCTCAAGACAAGGCCAAAGCTAAGGCTAGACAGTCTAATTTTCGTCCCTTTCGGAATTTCAAAACAGGAGCAGCATCAACCTCCACTGCACCAAAACAGGAAGGAGCTGTTGCTCGTTACAGGCAAGGCTGGAAGCCTAACCAGTCCTGGAACAAAAGCAAGCAGGCCAGGAAACCTGCTGCTGCCCCAAAGACAGCATGAACCGAGAGCCCCCGATCCGGGACCGGATCTAGTAGGGGGCAGACTCTCTCTCTTCGCCCAGGCCTGGGCAAGAGATGTTCAGGATCCCTGGGCACTAGAGATCATATCTCAGGGATACCTTCTAGACTTCAAATTATCTCCCCCAAGAGGGAGATTTCATCTGTCAAGGTTGTCAACAAACCAGATAAAGAAAGAAGCGTTTCTACGCTGCGTACAAGATCTGTTAACAATGGGAGTGATCCATCCGGTTCCGTGGTCGGAACAAGGACAAGGGCTCTACTCAAACCTGTTTGTGGTTCCCAAAAAAGAGGGAACTTTCAGGCCAATCTTAGATTTAAAGACTCTAAACAAATTCCTAAGAGTTCCATCGTTCAAAATGGAAACTATTCGGACAATCTTACCCATGATCCAAGAGGGTCAGTACATGACCACAGTGGATTTAAAGGATGCTTACCTTCACATACCGATCCACAAAGATCATCACCGGTATCTAAGGTTTGCCTTCTTAGACAGGCACTACCAGTTTGTAGCTCTTCCATTCGGATTGGCTACGGCTCCAAGAATCTTCACAAAGGTTCTGGGTGCCCTTCTAGCGGTACTAAGACCGCGAGGGATTTCGGTAGCTCCGTACCTAGACGACATTCTAATACAAGCTTCAAGCTTTCAAACTGCCAAGTCTCATACAGAGTTAGTTCTGGCATTTCTAAGGTCGCATGGATGGAAAGTGAACGAAAAGAAGAGTTCTCTCTTTCCTCTCACAAGAGTTCCATTCTTGGGGACTCTTATAGATTCTGTAGAGATGAAGATTTACCTGACAGAAGACAGGTTAACAAAACTTCAAAATGCATGCCGCGTCCTTCATTCCATTCAACACCCGTCAGTAGCTCAATGCATGGAGGTGATCGGCTTAATGGTAGCGGCAATGGACATAGTACCTTTTGCACGCCTACACCTCAGACCGCTGCAATTATGCATGCTAAGTCAGTGGAATGGGGATTACTCAGATTTGTCCCCTACTCTGAATCTGAATCAAGAGACCAGAAATTCTCTTCTATGGTGGCTTTATCGGCCACACCTGTCCAGGGGGATGCCATTCAGCAGGCCAGACTGGACAATTGTAACAACAGACGCCAGCCTACTAGGTTGGGGCGCTGTCTGGAATTCTCTGAAGGCTCAGGGACTATGGAATCAGGAGGAGAGTCTCCTTCCAATAAACATTCTGGAATTGAGAGCAGTTCTCAATGCCCTTCTGGCTTGGCCCCAGTTAATAACTCGGGGGTTCATCAGGTTTCAGTCGGACAACATCACGACTGTAGCTTACATCAACCATCAGGGAGGGACAAGAAGCTCCCTAGCAATGATGGAAGTATCAAAGATAATTCGCTGGGCAGAGTCTCACTCTTGCCACCTGTCAGCAATCCACATCCCGGGAGTGGAGAACTGGGAGGCGGATTTCTTGAGTCGCCAGACTCTTCATCCGGGGGAGTGGGAACTTCATCCGGAGGTCTTTGCCCAAATACTTCGACGTTGGGGCAAACCAGAGATAGATCTCATGGCGTCTCGCCAGAACGCCAAACTTCCTCGCTACGGGTCCAGATCCAGGGATCCGGGAGCAGTTCTGATAGATGCTTTGACAGCACCTTGGAACTTCAGGATGGCTTATGTGTTTCCACCCTTCCCGCTGCTTCCTCGATTGATTGCCAAAATCAAACAGGAGAGAGCATCAGTAATTCTAATAGCACCTGCTTGGCCACGCAGGACTTGGTATGCAGATCTAGTGGACATGTCATCCTGTCCGCCTTGGTCTCTACCTCTAAGACAGGACCTTCTGATACAGGGTCCATTCAAACATCAAAATCTAACTTCTCTGAAGCTGACTGCTTGGAAATTGAACGCTTGATTTTATCAAAACGTGGTTTTTCTGAGTCGGTTATTGATACCCTGATTCAGGCTAGGAAGCCTGTTACCAGAAGGATTTACCATAAAATATGGCGGAAATACCTATACTGGTGCGAATCCAAAGGTTACTCCTGGAGTAAGGTTAGGATCGCTAGGATATTGTCTTTTCTACAAGAAGGTTTAGAAAAGGGTTTATCAGCTAGTTCATTAAAGGGACAGATTTCAGCTCTGTCCATCTTGTTACACAGACGTCTGTCAGAAAATCCAGACGTCCAGTCCTTTTGTCAGGCTTTAGCTAGGATCAAGCCTGTGTTTAAAGCTGTTGCTCCACCATGGAGTTTAAACTTAGTTCTTAACGTTTTACAGGGTGTTCCGTTTGAACCCCTTCATTCCATTGATATAAAAATGTTATCTTGGAAAGTTCTGTTTTTAATGGCTATTTCCTCGGCTCGAAGAGTCTCTGAGTTATCAGCCTTACATTGTGATTCCCCTTATCTGATTTTTCACTCAGACAAGGTAGTTCTGCGTACTAAACCTGGGTTCTTACCTAAGGTAGTCACTAACAGGAACATCAATCAAGAGATTGTTGTCCCATCCTTGTGTCCAAATCCTTCTTCAAAGAAGGAACGTCTTTTACACAATCTGGATGTAGTTCGTGCCCTCAAGTTCTACTTGCAGGCAACTAAAGATTTTCGCCAAACTTCTTCCTTGTTTGTCGTTTACTCTGGACAGAGGAGAGGTCAAAAAGCTTCTGCTACCTCTCTCTCTTTTTGGCTTCGTAGCATAATACGTTTAGCCTATGAGACTGCTGGACAGCAGCCTCCTGAAAGAATTACAGCTCACTCCACTAGAGCTGTGGCTTCCACTTGGGCCTTTAAGAATGAGGCCTCTGTTGAACAGATTTGCAAGGCTGCAACTTGGTCTTCGCTTCATACTTTTTCCAAATTTTACAAATTTGACACTTTTGCTTCTTCGGAGGCTATTTTTGGGAGAAAGGTTCTTCAGGCAGTGGTTCCTTCTGTATAATGAGCCTGCCTATCCCTCCCGTCATCCGTGTACTTTTGCTTTGGTATTGGTATCCCAGAAGTAATGATGACCCGTGGACTGATCACACATAACAGAAGAAAACATAATTTATGCTTACCTGATAAATTCCTTTCTTCTGTTGTGTGATCAGTCCACGGCCCGCCCTGTTTTAAGGCAGGTAAATATCTTTTAAATTATACTCCAGTCACCACTTCACCCTTGGTTACTCCTTTCTCGTTGATTCTTGGTCGAATGACTGGGACTGACGTAGAGGGGAGGAGCTATATGCAGCTCTGCTGGGTGAATCCTCTTGCATTTCCTGTTGGGGAGGAGTTATATCCCAGAAGTAATGATGACCCGTGGACTGATCACACAACAGAAGAAAGGAATTTATCAGGTAAGCATAAATTATGTTTTCTAGATTATAATGTATTGTAAGATCACATTAGAAATGATTTTATTAACTCTTACAATATGCCCTGTATGATAATGATTCTAACTAAATTTGCTAGTTATTAGAGAACCTGTCCACCTGCAATCTCGACTTGCTTGAAGCATAATTTGACATAATTTAAAACTAGTGCCCTCTTGTACAATCCCACCCCCGCTCTTGCACAACCAATTACATGAAAGCATGGCATGTCAATCACCCCAAACATGTAAGTGTCATAAAATATATCCCACCATCTCTGAGGTAGTGAAGAGGAAAAAGGAGCAGCTTAAGTTTCTTAAATTTGTATTTGCAGGCTGCACTGCACCCCAAAGCCTCAAAAGTGTAATAGACACTACTATAAAGAATAAGATGCACAGATACTGATATAAAAATCCAGTATAAAACTGTTTAAAAACTTACTTAGAAGCTCTCAGTTTAGCTCGGTTGAAAAGGTAGCTGGAAAGCCCACTGCAAGTGGGAAATAAGACACTCCCCCTTCTTTTGCATATGAAAAGACCCTTTACACAAACAGGAGCAAGTTGGAGAAGGTAGCTGACGGTATTCTCATAAAACTGTGGGGGGCTTGGCTAGGAGTCTGAAAATCAGAGCAATGTTATTTAAAAATAAGCAAAACTATACATTTAAAAAAAACAAAAAAACTTTATGGGCTATATAAAAAGATCATCTACAAAACATTTATGCAAAGAAAAAATGAGTGTATAATGTCCCTTTAATGCATTTTTCCCATTGTGTTCCTTTGGGTTTCTCGTATGCTTACTATCTAGGTGTTATGACAGCACTTTTGATGATTTAACAAATGTGGGGGGTAGGGGATTTTGGTTTTATATGGTGTTTCTGTATTCACAGTCTGTTTGTTTCAAGAAGTGGAGGTTGGTTCCAGAAACATCAAATAATAAATTGATATTGATTGTATAAGTCCAATAAGTGTGAGTTTATAACTAAAAACAGATATACTGTTCACCTTTAAAACAATTGATAAAGAATACTTTGACCTCTGAGGAGGAAGTAAAATAATCAAGTGTTTTATAGCTTTTTTATGATCTTGTAATAATAAAGATGGTAGGAAACAATGAGTCCATTTTAAAGCCATGTGCTATAAATCCTTCAGATATGAGACTTATTTTTTGACCTGTCTGAACTCTGCTGTTTTTATCATGTCACCAACAATGTAAAACGAAAAATGTGTTTTCTACAATAAAAATGTTGTATGAAGACATGAATATGTATTCCCTCAACTATATCCAATCTAAATACCATGTTCTCTTATTAATAATACACATTCTCTTCAAATACCAAACAATTAAACTACAGTGTTTTATATTATAGTGGTGCTGAAGAGCAAAATTGTATTAAAAATTGTACTAAAGTGAACTAATATTCAAAGTATTTGTTAATTTGTGCCACTCAAAAGTTGTGATCGCTCCTGTATTAATTAAGAATAAAACCAGTGTATGGAACCCACAAATAATAGACACAGGGAAAAATTAGAATGCAGTCGAAGCTACAGAAGTTAGTCCTTAGCTTCTATAGGAACAGTCCTATTCAAAACAAAATCCATATAAATTCTATGTAAAATACAGGCCCCAGCTAATCAAAGTAATGCATAAACCATACACATATACTATTGCATATGCCAGACATGAATATATTTTTGCAGGGAACAATACAGGCTTGTAGTTTTTATGCCTCTCTCAGTCATATTGTGGAACTTGCTATTCGCAAAACCAACAGATTTGTGTAGGCCACACATATTTATGCACAATGACACTTCAAACGTTTCCATCTGCTAATTCGCAAACTCCACTGTATGCCACAGGGCAAAAAAATACATATACATAAAATAGTATTTTTCTTTAAAAATCGGAACATGTTATGGGCCAGATTACAAGTGGAGCTCTAAATATCGCTTTTATGATAGCGATATTTGCGCTCCTCTGTGTAATTCCAGTGCACGCTGATGTGCGCTGGTATTACAAGTTCACAGCAATGTGAACGCGAGCTCGCTTTCACATTGCTGGAAAGCCTTGTGCTCACAAGAACACGATTCCATAGGCTCCTATGAGAGCCTAGTTCTGATGCCGTGAGAGACATCGCGCAGCAAAGGGGGTAAGCAGCAAGTAATGGCAGCAATCTTAAATATATATGTTTATGCTTATAAACAAATATATTTATTTATGTGTTAATATGTGTATATACACATATTACACACTGAAAGAAGGAGCTCCCAACAAAACACCATGTGTAACTGCCCAATGGTTCACTCGACAATGGTATAGCTATTATTAGTGTCCAATACAACCCAACACCGCTACCACAGAGGACACGCTGCCATAACAAACTTAGTAGCCGTAACAGCCCTTGTTAGTAATTTATATATGTGTCCATGTATTCAAGCAGTATAAGCCCAGGAACCAACTATCGCTATTATAGCATAAAGGATAGATCAAAGCTCTACATGAGCTGTGTAATTATTTCAATCCAAGGCACCTCAGTCTTCTCACTCACTCCGGCAAATGCTTGCTTCTACGGGATCCTCGTCCATCCACCAAGTGCGGATAAGCGCGTTCTGTGATTCTGTGATGACGGTGACATCACCGGACCAATGAACTTTCCTCCTGGTTGTGGTGAGTTCCAATGAGGGCTTCTCGAATTCAGTATCCCTATGTCAAGGGAGGTCAGCTTACCATTGAAGTGGTAAACAGTTAGGGCAAAAAGCCAAAATTGCAAAGTAGCAAAGTTAAATCCATTGCGGGTGGCAGTGCAGCTGTAGCATTACTGGCAGGCTGGCAAAAATAGTATCCAAAAATGAGAAAAGAGTTGCCAGTAAAGATAAAAATTAAACTTTATTTATCACAAGTAATAAAACATAGAGGGACAGTACCCCTTAAGCAAATAAGACTGACGCGTTTCGGCAGTGTGCCGTACTCCTAGTCTCTAAAACCTGAATGATCAGCTAGACTTTAAAAAAAAACTCCAGGCTCTGATTGGCTAAAACATTTAAAAATCTATAAAGGAACAGGGGCAAAAGGTGAGGGGAGTACAAGTTAATTATCAAACAACTGACAAAACAGCATATCGCATAACACTGTACACTATTTTTACATTAGTGAATATATGCATATTTATGTCACATAGGTAGATGTTTGATAATTTGCAGCTGCAGCATTTACAAAACCTTTCTAAACATTAAATAGTAGTAGTACTAATTATAAATGCTCAATATATTTTCAATTCATAGTTTCGAATGAAACTCTTTGACATAGTTGCATAAAAAATGAAAAATCTTCATTAAAGAGAATCTGAAAAATCAGCATAGTGAATATACAAAGTAATGCCTACAGAAAATGGATTAAAGCAAAAAGAATGGTATAGTTTAATTCAATATAATATATAGCCTAAGGAGTCAAACATAGTGGGTGGGAATGAAGAGGCCGTGATCATCATTATAGGGTATGTAATAAAATAACATAACCTTATATTCCATAATAAATTTAGCACCAGTAATTAATAAAATCATAATCGGAATTCAGACCAAAAGGAATCTTGGTCTGAAGCCTGAAAATCCAGTACATCTTCTGCCTGGATAATGCTTGAAATTTCCTCTTTTCTGTCCCCACACCTTTTTCAATAACCATCCATCTCAGGGTCTCACAACCACCACTGGTGTGCTACTCTTGCCCACATTAATTGTGGACAGATGTCACAAATGCGGTAACGTACCTCCCTCGTCGTTATTCTGACATATTGAAAATTACAAGAGGAGCACCACAGTAGGTAGATGAAATAGGTGGATCAACAGTTCAGACAGGAGTTAACAGTAAAAACTTCTCCTGTTGTAAAAGATTGGAAAGTCGAATCTACATGTACAAATTCACAGGCTTTACACTGTGTATAGCCACACTTGAAAGTCCCCTTGTGTCTCAACCAAGAAGAAGATGGTGTAGCCCACATGTTTTTTTCTAGTTGTGATGGAGATACTATACTCCCAATGGTCTTATTCTTTCTATAGGAGAATCTACAACCCTTCTTGACCATGTCAGCAAGACCATCCTCTGCCGCCAATAATTGAAAATGCTTGCGTATGATTCCACAAATTTCCTGATATTGAGCAAAATAGTCTGTTACAAAAGTGACTTTATCAGAGTTCCCAGTGTGTTTAATATTGTCCTGTAAAAGGGTGCGTCTATCCATGTTGATTAGGTTTGCATATAGAAGGCGGAAAACAGTGGGTAACATGGTTGCACCAACTAGGCTGAAGGCAAAGGCAGGTGGCAATTCCTCCTGGCTCAGATTTATTGGGATGTATCGCTTTAACCATAAGACCTGTGTAGCCTGTGCCAAGGTGCAGATAGTTGACAGTTTCAGCTCTTTGGTGACAGGGGAGACATTCCAGATCAAACCTTGTTTGAATTGTCGATCTACATACATTGTGTACGTAATTTCTTGTACTCAATGTGGACTAAAAAATGTGGGTCTCTCTACAAGAAAGGCCCAGGTCCGAATTAAAGAACATTTAGTCGATATTAGGGCAGGTACACTCACTACACCCCTAATTAATCACTTTTCTCTGTTTCACAATAAAGATGTGAGGAGTTTTAAGTGGAACCTAAAAGAGAGGGTCCTACCTGTCAAACAAGGGGTTAATAGGACCAGAAAGCTAGCAGAATGAGAGGCCTTCTGGATTTTCAGGTTGAGATCCAGGGTACCAGAGGACGTCAATTCTTAATTTGACCTCATAAATTTCTGGTAGTCATCTAGGAAATAAAATTATACTTTTGTTTAAACTACAGGGCAAGGGTGCGGTGTGGGTGTGCAGACTGGAGGGACTAACAGTATAAAGTAGTGCATGGCAGAAGCCAATATACTGTAAATACTCTAGAGGTTGTTAGGCAGTACATTTATATACCCAGGTAACCCATATTTGACAAGAGCACCTGAGCACCATATTCATAATATTGCTCTGTAACTTCTTTCTTTTTTCATTATACCCCACTCAGGTGTGGTTACTTCACACATCTGTATGTTTGTAGCAAAGATTGGGATACAACAAGGTGTGGTTTACCACCCCACTAAACATTTGTAACATAAAATGGGGAACCGATATTTACTTACCTTTTTATTAGTTTATTTGTGAATTCTATGTAGCTCCTATCTAGGTTTAAAATTATTAATTCATGTAATCCTAGTATACATCAGACTCCAAGAAGGGTAAAATGGAAGGGAGGCAGTCAATTAGTATACACATTATTGATCAACTGAGCGTTTCAAAGGGGGGGAGGGGCCACTAGTAACAGGGGATATCTGACTGGTCTTTGCTATTGAAGGTGTGTACCTCCTGGCCAATTGGAACATAGGAAAATCTTTTTAAACATCATCTGTGCGAAATTTTTTACACGAGGCTTGGAGTACGGCACAATGCCGAAACATGTCAGCCTATGTTCTACTTTACTTATAACCCACTCACAAGGGTTGTATGTAACCCATTCATTTTTATGGAATCTTAAATAAAGTTTATTTTTACCTTAGCCTCTACTCGGTGCTCCTCAATTGTTTTCATGTTGTTTACTTCTCTATGTGCCCTGGCCACTACATTTTTGTTATAGCCCTTCTCACACAGCCTTTTATGCAGAGCATCTGCATGCTTCTCAAAGCAAGTTTGTGTGGTACAGTTTCTCTTTAGTCTAACCAGCTGTTCCTTAGCCACCAAATAGGGCACATGTCAGGATGGCACCTGTTAGCATGAAGCAGACTGTTTACAGATATCGACTTTTTATACACCTCGTAGGTGATGTAGCCTGTTGAGAGACCTACTAATTAGAGATCCAAATAGTGTGTCATAGTCCTATCAAGTTCAAAAGTGAAATGTAGGCCCAAATCATTGTGACCAATAGATTCAACAAATTGCCTCTTCTATAGCTTTGAGAAGCATGCAGTTCAGTCCCGAAATACCAGGCAATCCCTCTCTGAATGAGAAAAACGGCGAAACATATATATTTTCTAGGAACTCACAGTTCCCATAGACTGCAATGTAAAGGCCCTTTTCAGTGCCCTTTTTTTTCTAACACCCCACTCCCACTAACTTTAACCCCAAAATATGGCCTAGTGCAGTTATTTTATTAAAAAATAAAGATGCTACTATCTTTTGCCTAGATTTTGAGTTCTGCGGTAGCCGTCAAAAGCCACGTTAAGGGCTCCTAACGCTGCTTTTGGCCGCCCGCTGGTATTTAGAGTCAGGCTTATTTAAGGTTTATTTAATTGTAGGTAATTGTAGGTACTTGTAGTTAATTAATTTAATTTATTTATTGATAGTGTAGTGTTAGGTTTAATTGTAACTTAGGTTAGGATTTATTTTACAGGTAGTTTGGTAATTATTTTAACTAGGTAGCTATTAAATAGTTATTAACTATTTAATAGCTATTGTACCTAGTTAAAATAAATACAAAGTTGCCTGTAAAATAAATATAAACCCTAAAATAGATACAATATAATTATTCGTTATATTGTAGCTATATTAGTTTTAAATAGGAAGACTTTAGTTAATAATATTTAATTTATTTCGTTAGCTTAAAATTATATTTAATTTAGGGGGGTGTTAGGGTTAGACTTAGCTTTAGGGGTTAATACATTTATTATAGTAGCGGCGAGGTCCGTTCGGTAGATTAGGGGTTAATACTTGAAGTTAGGTGGCGGCGATGTTAGGGAGGGCAGATTAGGGGTTAATACAATTTATTCTAGGGTTTGCGTGGCGGGAGTGCGGCGGTTTATGGGTTAATACATTTATTAGAGTAGCGGCGAGGTCCGGTCGGCAGATTAGGGGTTAATAAGTGTAGTTTGATAGCAGCGACATTGGGGGGGGGGGGCAGATTAGGGGTTAATAAATATTATGTAGGTGTCTGCAGTATTAGGGGCAGCAGATTAGGGGTTCATAGGGATAATGTAGGTTGCGGCGGTATCCGGAGCAGAAGATTAGGGGTTAATAATAATATGCAGGTGTCAGCGATAGTGGGGGCGGCAGATTAGGGGTTAATAAGTGTAAGGTTAGGGGTGTTTAGACTCGGGGTACATGTTAGGTGCAGACTTAGAAACTGTTTCCCCATAGGAAACAATGGGGCTGCGTTAAAAGCTGTTTTTTTTCAGCCCAAACTGCCCCATTGTTTCCTATGGGGAAATCGTGCACGAGCACGTTTTTCCAGCTAGTCACTACCGTAAGCAACGCTGGTATTGAGGGTTGAAGTGGCGGTAAATTCGGCTCAATGCTCCCTTTTTGGAGCCTAACTCAGCCCTTCAGAGAACTCTCAATACCAGCGTTGTTTAAAAGCAGCGCTGGAAAAAAAAGACGCATAGCTAACGCATCCCTTTGGCCGCAAAACTCTAAATCTAGGTGTTTATTTTTTAATAGAATAGACTTGACAGTATTTTGGGAGCATTTGGGGAATATTTATAAAATTAACCAGATCTAATTTTATAAGCACTATTTGCTAGAGCGAGCTTGCAGTAGCAATAACCAGCCACTTGTAATGGCTGATTAAAAAAATCGCACATTTGTCTATTTGCAGGCGCGTGATAATTTAGGGCTTCACTTGTAATCTAGCCCTACATATTAAAAACTTCCATGCAAAGATATAAACATTTGTATGCTTTTGATGCCAATATCCAAACTTTTATTGTTTTTTTAAATGTAGGACGGAGTACAATACGCATCAATATGGATTGAGGATTGCGGTAATTTGCTGCATTTGTACTTTAAAGTGATGGTAAACGATGGTAACACTACTGTACAAAAATTAATACCTGAGAGTTAATAAATTAAAACAGCATTAATAAAAAAAAAATTAAAGTTATCAAATAAATAATTACCATTAAATTACCGGTCACTCAAATATAATTTCTCCGCCTTCTGTGAGAAATAGTGTTTAAGCGATGTGACGTGCAGAGTGGGTTGTACTGCCGTGCACGTTGTTATAGGGTGTTGTTAATCGAGTTGATTGACAGACTTCGTCATAGATTTTCCCTCAGTGCACTCTCAAGAGAAGTCCAAACTCTTACATACGTCAATAGAGAAAACACTGAATCACGAGATTTACAGGAATTCACAGGAACAAGCAAAACATGCATAAGAAGAAACTAATCTTATTGGATACTTTGCTTATTAAAAACAACTTTGCGCATGTGTGTACCATGCTATGTACGTTTACATTGCATTTAGGCTGTCAATTGGGGGTTAAAGTAAGCCTGAAATATTTATATATATATATATATATATATATATATATATATATACTGTCGAGTAGGGCCGGAGGGCAAACGGTAATTACAACATACAACGGAGCAATATTATAAGTAATAGAAGCTACACATTGAAGAAAAAAAGGGAATATTGGTTTTATATCATGTTCTTTCATTTGCAACTTAGTAGTTTAGCAGTGTTTATCATCACTTTAAAAAAGCTTGAAAATGCAGAGATTTTTTAATCTATTATGGTGATTATCTACTGCTATTAGTTTACAATATAACATCAAATATTAAAAATTAAAGTGAATGTAAAATTGGATAATAAAGTGCCCGGTTTTTAAAAATTTGATTAAAAACAGGAGCACTATAATTCATCAAAATTTACATTTCACTTGTGTTGAAAATACTTACCTTTTAATCTTGAAAGCCGCTCCAGCTTCCCCCTGTCGTTGCAAGCCTCTTCCTTCGTCAGAAATGACGGATCGGTCATCCTCCAATCTTCTCCCCCCCCCTGGGGGAATCAGTGTCTGATTTAATGCCGTGATTGGAGGAAGCTGGATCCCTCATTTAAGACCTAGGGAGAGGCTTTGCGACGGGCGGAGGAAGTGATGCTGGGGCTATGAAGATTAAAAGGTAAGTATTTTCACAACACAAGTGAAATGTAATTTTTTTTATGAATTAAAGTGCCCCTGTTTTTAATCGGGCACTTTATCAACAAAATTTACATTCACTTTAATCATCAATAAACTACTTAAGCCAAGCTACCAGCAAAATGTAATCAAAGTATTTATAAAAGTCAATAAAAAAATGTATCAACACATTAAACTTCCTTGAAGCTGTTTTTCACCCATAGTGCCTGATATTCATAACCTCGCCGACATGGAGAGAAATTATGCAAAATCTTTGGGATTTTTCTTTTAGACCTTGTATTGTAATGTAGGAGTCTCTGTTTCACATAAAGAACACTACATAGCAACAAACATTTCTCAAGATGAAATTTGTGCTTCTTAATTTTTTTAAGGGCTTCTTAGATAATCTCACCTGAGCCCCTGAATATCAGGCCCATACTCACCACCTGCAGTTAGTTTACTATAAATAATAAGTTATGCCATAAATAAGCTTAACAAACAAGTCCTTGGGCCCTTTCTGGCATCAGAAAGGAGGACATACAGAAAATCCAAATACTAGCTTCCAATTAATATTTGAATGCTCTGAGATCAAGAATGCCGGGGATATGCATAATCTAAGAAGTATTTAAACATCCACTTAATGGGATATAAAACCCAAAACTTTTCTTTCATGATTTAGCCACCAATCAGCAAGCGCTACCCAGGTGCTGAACCAAAAATGGGTCGGCTCCTATGCTTACATTCCTGATTTTTCAAATAAAGATATCAAGAGAAAGAAGAAAAATGCATAATAGGAGTTAAATACAGAATTTGAATTAATTTACGGTGTAGACGCTTATACAATTCTGTATATACTTAAAGAAGAGAACTAGAGTAACCATAAGCCTCTAATTAAAAAGACAGGGAATTCAGCTCATCAAAATATAGTCCTTGTTCAAAATTTGTTGTAATTGTATTATGTATATAATCTACACATAAAGACACATCTCCAAATTTAGACATTTAAAATAAAAATATTAAAAGATCATATACAGTAAATGTGTCATCTGTAACAATATACTACATGACTAGCTGGTAAAATACATATATAGCTTTGTAAGTACATAGAAACAACAACTCTGCCCCTGTATGCAAAAATACCCACACAGGAATCTGTCACCATAGTAACTCAATGAGGATCTTTGTTTCTCAAGCAGCTACTTATATTTTATAATTTGAAATCCTCCTCAAATTCAAAATCAATTTGATTTAAGTTCTACCTCAAATGAAACCACAATAGGGAAAAAGCACAGCATAATACTGTTTAGGATAATCCTATAATTTTCAACGTTTATCCTAAGCAAAAGCAAGTGTTACACTATGGGGCCTATCTATCAGGCTCCGAAAGGAGCTTGATAGCCTGTGTTTCTGGCGAGTCCTCAGACTTGCCAGAAACAGCAGTTATGAAGCAGCGGTCACAAAGACCGCTGCTCCATAACCCTGTCCGCCTGCTCTGAGCAGGCGGACAGACATCACCGGAAATCAACCCGATTGAGTACGATCGGGTTGATTGACACCTCCCTGCTGGCGGCCCATTGGCCGCAAGTCTGCAGGGGGCGGCGTTGCACCAGCAGCTCTTGTGAGCTGCTGGTGCAATACTGAATACGGAGAGCATATTGCTCTCCGCATTCAGCGAGGTCTGTCAGACCTGATCCGCACTGTCGAATCAGATCCGACAGACCTTTGATAAATATCCCCCTATGTGTTGTCCCTATTGTGGTTGAATTTGAGGTGGAACTTCAAATCACTTGTAATCTGGTCCAAAGTGTATACCCACCAAGCAATTCTTCTTTATTTCACCCTCAAATCCACCTTTATAGATTTTTGCCTGAATCCTTTAAAAGATATATGTGTATATGTCTGTAAATACATATATACACATATACAGTAAGTACACAAATGCATATGCACACACACACACACGCACATATATATATATATATATATATATATATATATTGTATATATATAGTAAACACACTCTATCATCCCGATGCTCCAGAAAAAGGCAAAAAATATATTTTCTTAAAAAAAACTAAAACTTTATTTGACAAAAATGTAAAAGCCATGTAAATAACATGTAAAAAACATGTAAAAATACATAATCCAATTGCAGGCCTTCAACAAGGTTTAGAACAAAACGCCAAATATGTTTCAGGCTAAGTCTCAGCCCTTGTTCACTGGCATATATATATATACATACACACACACATATCTACATCTTTAGAGATATATTTGTATGTATCTCTATGTTAATGCCTTTTGCCTGCTTTTTTCCCAACACCTAAGATCTCATATCTTTGAGCCCTTATAACTTTTTTGCACAATATTTTTTTAAATTATTTTTATTAGATGGTGTTATAAGTGTAACTGTACTTTGTAATGTATTTTTGATGTATTTAGTGTAACTTTTTTGTTTTGCAAAACAGTTAACCAGAGCTAAGGTTGCACTAACCCAATGCGTTAACTTCAATTGCGCTCAAGCGTTTACTTTCAACTTATAATACGAGTGAAAAACCCAACATAGTTAGCGCGTCACTCATAATCTGGCCCAGGAATTATATTAAATATAGATATACATCCTACTCTAGTTATATGGATATAAATGTATACCATCATAAAAAAGACAACTTTTTAATAGTTTTTAAATAGTTGTATGTTGATTAAGGTCTCAGCACATGAATTTTAACAACAAAAAGAGACCAGTTTATCAACAAGCTGCAGCTCCCCTGCAGACGAAAGTAAATCCTTAGAGTATAAATATATTGAGATGTAACAAAGTATCATGGTCCTACCAGGAGGAGGGAATTAAGTGCACTCTCCAAAATAAGGATGAACAACTAAGAATTATAAATCTCCGCTCTCATGAATTATCTAAAGAACATGAACTAGTTTTATCTAAAGGTCTAACATTCTGTCCAACTAATACAATGAATACGTTTGAACTCATTAAAGATTACATCTTTTCAACAGAAAACTACTATTGAGAAAAATATATTTTGGTGATCCCTCAATGAGAATAACCCAAGATCAAGTTGCATTAGATACCTTACAAGAACTATTGAGTGAAAATGTTGACATTTATAGTGATTAGGATACTGTTTAAGATCCCACGTGGAATTCTAAGATCAAATCAAAATACACATATGTTCCACTTCAGTCTATATAACCTGAGGTACAAGTGTTTTGTAGAATGACCTGTGAACAAATTAAAAAACTTTCAAAAAGCAATCTAATCAATACAAGAATGAAAAGCTCTAAGTGAAATTGAAACTTGGCAAGATAATATAATTAAGCCCTCAGATAAGGGCGGTAATGTGGTTCTTTGGCTTCAAGATACGTATATAGATGAAGCCATGAAACAACTCACAAACAACATATGCTATAAGAAATTGTTTTTTAACCCACATATGCTATAAGAAATTGTTGCTTTTGTTTTTAATAAATGAATCATGGCAAAATAACTTGATAATTTACACAGAAAATATTTTTTTAATCAAAGATAATTCTAAAATTGCAAAGATTTTTTTTTTACCTAAGATTCACAACATTTCGAAACAACCTCCTAGAAGCCCAATTGTATCTGGTAATGAAAACTTAACTGAAGCCACCAGTAGATATATTGGGTTAGATTTATCATCATGCGAGTGGACATGATACAATGTAGCATATCTTGCCCGCTGCACATCGATAAATGCCGACAGCATACACTGTCGGCAATTATCATTTCACCAGCAGTTCTTTTGAACTGCTGGTGTAATGTCGCCCCTTGCAGATTTGCGGCCAATTGGCCATGAGCAGGGGGTGTCAATCAACCTGATCATATTTGATCGAGTTGATTTCTGTCTGTGGCCTCAGAGCAGGTGGACAAGTTATGGAGCAGCAGTCTTTAGACCGCTGCTTCATAACTGCTGTTTCCAGAGCTTGATAAATTGGCCCCATTGACTTAAGATTGAGAGTGTACCTTACATTACTTTCCTTTATTAGGGACACCATGTAGGTTCTTAAATTCTTGCAAAATATAAAACTGACAGAGAATATGTGGTTAGTAACAGCTGATGTAGAATCACTATACATCAGTATAAAATGCACTAATGGGATACAAGCTGTGCGGTACTTTTTATCCAAAAATATGAATGGCAATGAAGATCATAATAATTTCATCATTAAATTACTGTTATACTGGCTTTTGGGAGTTGTTTGAGGAACTTTGAAAAAATTGGATCAATTTATGCAAAAATTAAATCAGAATAATAAAAACATCAGATTGACGTATAAAGCTGATCAACAAAACATTAGTTTCTTAGATTTAACAATATATGCAAACTCTGATGGTTTAAAAATACCACAAACAGCTACTAACACATTACTGCATAACTCTAATGCACATCCACCAAGCACCTTAAAAGCTATCCCTTATGGTTAATTCTTATGATTAAGACACAATTGTACCGATAATGACACTTTTTTTGCAGGAAAACAATAACTTTAGTGCATAGATTACTTGCCATAGTATATAGCAAAATGTCCATTAAGAGAGCTAAATATAAGGCTCTGAATGTTAACAGAGAGATACTATTACAGCCAAAGAGCAAGGTGGATGAGGAAGAATGTCCCAGAATAATAACTACCTATAATCCCCAAATTAATCAAGTAATAGGAATTATTAATAACAATTGGAAGATATTACAAGGTGATCCATCTTTGACATTTGAAATCGGCGATAGAGTCTCAATATGCTATTGCTGGCCTCCCAGTCTGAAAGATAAACTGGTGACAAGTTATTATGTATACAATCCCAGAAAGCAGGATAGTGATCCTAGCATGTAACCTTGTAGAACTTGTTCAGCCTGTAAACATGTCTTAAAATCTAAAAGTATAACGGACAAGACTTGTAAAAAAACATCCTTTGCAATCACATTTTTCATGTAGAACATCAGTGGTAGTTTATGCTTTATACTGCTTATGTCAGAAAATCTATGTTGGTATGACTACCAGAGAGACCAGAGTGTGAATTCTGGAACATATCAACAATATTAAAAATGCTGACAAAGATGAATCAAAAGGGAGGACATTAACCTCCTGTGCCAAATATTTTTAATCATGTCATAATAGTATGGCTACATCACTTAAATTCACAGTGATACAAAACGTTTCTATGGGGATAAGAGGAGGCAATCTGGAGAAATAGTTATTGAAAATGGAATGCAAATGGATTTACCTATTAGACTCTGTCAAACCACGTGGTCTGGTGTAAATAATAATTATTTTTTGTTTTTATAGTAAAAATACCTATACCACACTTATGCTTTAGCACCAGTCCTTCACTTTTCTCATATTCTTGCTATCACACATTTCATTATCTTACCTTATTCTCTTTTACCGTAACTCAAACTATATGTCACATTGATTAAAAAAAAAATTAATAGCTCACTCTTATATCCCACAGCACATTGTACCATATACTTCAAAGTATGCACATTTTTGATTTTACAATTTGTTCCTTAAATTTTAATCTTACTACTTTTTCACTTGTAATAACTTGTTTACATATTTTCTGATATAGTCCGTCACATTTCTTTATTTACCTCACATTATTTTTATTCACAATATGTGATTTCCAGGTACTTATATTCTTTTGGTAATTCATGTATATTTTTGATTAAAGAAGAAAAAAATATTTTCAATATAAATAGTCTACCTGCCTTCTGCTGAAATAATCACAAATTATTATAAAGATGAATAGTGTGAAATGAATAATTGAAATACTGCAAACTCCCCCTACACTACTTAACCCCTATACTGCCAATAGCCCACCACAAGCACCCTTTAACTGCTTAACCCTTATACTGCCAATAGCCCACCACAAACACCCCCTACACTACTTAACCCCTATACTGATAATAGCCCACTGCAAATACCCCCTACACGACTGCCAGGGAAAGGGCATTTTGTTGGACATTGCCCATGGAAGGGCATTTGGTAGGGCAGTGCCCACAGCTCTTTTGCTGCCCCCCCAAAAAATCACTATCCTAATAAAAGATTGACCTGAAAAGGGCATTTGGTAGGGCACTGCCCTAAAGTGAACCTTGCATTCAAGCTTCAGTGTGCGGCGGTGACGGCATAAATAGGACCTCTGCGAGAAGAAAAGAAGATAAGAAGAAAAGAAAGATCAGATGGAAGAAGAAGGAAAAAGATAGAAGACAGAAGTTGGAAGAAGAGGACCACCACCATGAAGATGAGGCCCAGCCTAGGGGAACGCCAGCATGAAGAAAGAAGAGAAGCACCTCCAAAATCAAACTGGTGAGAACAAACTTTGGGGTTTATCATAAGGATTTTTTTTGGGGGGTGGCTTTTTTTATCTTTATGATTAGGGTTTTTTTCTTTTATTTTTATTTTTTACCCAAAATAGCTGTTTCACTTTAGAGCAATGCCCTGCCAAATGCCTTTTTTTAGGGCAATCTTTTTTTAGGATAGGGATTTTTTTTTCTCTTTTTTCTAAAAAAGGTTTGTCTCACTTTAGGGTAATATCCTATCAAATGCTCTTAAGGGCAATTTTTTTTTTTACGATAGGGATTTTTTGGGGGCAACAAAACAGCTGTGGGCACTGCCCTATCAAATGCCGTTCTAAGGGCAATGCCCAACCAAATGCCCTCCTTTTTCAGGATAGGGTTTTTTTTTAGATTAGGCTTTTTTTTGGGGGGGGTACTTTTATTGTAGAATGGGGTTGTAGTATTTATTTGAAAAACAGTGTGACACTTTAGGGTAATGCCCTACAAAAAGCCATTCTAAGAAATGTTTAGTGTCAGTTTAGAGTTTTTTATTTGGGGGTTTATTTTATTAAAGGGGGCACTAGTTTTAGTATAGGAATAATTGTGGTTTTTTTTCTGCAATGTTAGGTTTTGTTATTTTTTGTAATTTTAATGTTTGTTGTTTGGGGTTTGGTGTAAGGTAGTTAAATAGTCTAAGGTAGTTTGCTTTGGGGGTATGTGGCAGTGTAGGGCTTAATAGGATAGGGGTCTTTTTTTGTGTTGGGGGTTGTGGCAGTGTAGGGGTTAATAGGGTAGGGGGTGGTTAGGTCTTTAGGTTATGGCAGATTAGGGGTTAATAGTGTAGTTTGCCCTGGGGTGAGGGTGCAAAAGGTGTTAAACGTTTATTTTAATATTGAATGTATACACAATGTTCAAATGATATGCATTGTCATGTATAATGCATATTATTTAAAAGTATTTAATCTAATTTAAAATGTAGTTGTTTTATGCTTGTTCATTGTATTATTTTAAACCTAAATATATAATATAGATATTACATTGAATATATATAATCGTAGGAGAGAGTTTTAGTAGATAATATATGTATGAAATACTTAACGGCCTCTGGAATTTTGGATAAAAAGAATGAGCTTCTTCATAACACCACAAAGAGCTATACTAGTCATGTATACAACTTGTGCTAATTCTTTATTATAATAAACAGGAAACAACAAACTTTTAATTTAATTTTTAAACTAAGAAAAAAAAAAAAGATTAATTTCTAATTTTACAAAAAAAGATAAAATGTTCATCTATTTTTCAAAACTTTTATTTATTTTGTTTGATAAACTGTGATGCACTGCCAATAACTATTTATTTATGTTTCTTTGTGTTGCTCTGTACCCAACTGTTTGTCATGCAATAGTACTCCCTGCTTCTAAGATTATTTATTTTAATTGTTCTTGTGTAAAGTAATCAAACGGTGGTGTCTGGGAGGTCACAGAAAAGAATATTTAGTTTAAATGGCGGCAGAGCTGACAAAATAAACCACTCCAGTATGCAGTTATATACAGCAGTTTCAAAAGGTGAATAAAATGGGAAAATACAGATGTTCCACATAATGTTTATTTATCACATTTTTGTCATAGTGTTAGTACAATATTACTTTTACTTAAAGATTGAGTTCAATTTGGCATTTATTTGCAGAAAATGACTAGTCAACTAATCAAAATAACAACTAAGATGCAGTGTTTTCAGACTCAAATAATGCAAAGAAAATAAGTTAATATTCATTTGTATACAACACAATACTAATGTTTTAAAGTGAATGTAAATTTTGATGCTAAAGTGCCCGGTTTTTAAAACTTTGATTAAAAACAGGGGCACTTTAATTCATCAAAATTTACATTTCACTCCTGTTGTGAAAAAAAAAAAACTTACCTTTAAATCTTTACAGCAGCTCCAGCTTCCTCCACCCATTTCAAAGCCTCTTTCTGGGTCTAAAATGAGGCATCCGGCTTCCTCCAATCACAGCGTTGAATCAGACACTGATTCCCCCGGGGGGGAAGCTGTGATTGGAGGATGACCTATCAATCATTTCTGACATCAGAAATGGCTTGTGAGACCGGAGGAAGCTGGAGCTGCTGTGAAGATTAAAAAGTAAGTTTTTTTTCTCAACAGGAGTGAAATGTAAATTTTGATGAATTAAAGTGCCCCTGTTTTTAATCGAAGTTTTAAAAACCGGGCACTTTAGCATCAAAATTTACATTCACTTTAACTTAGCAAGAGTTCAGAAAACAATATTTGGTGGAAAACCCCTGATTTTCAATCACAGCTTTCATGCGTCTTGGCATGCTTTCCACCAGTCTTTCACATTGCTTTTGGGTGATTTTATTCCACTCCTGGTGCAAAATTAAAGCAGCTTGGCTTTGTTTGATGGCTTGTGACCATCCATATTCCTCTTGATCACATTCCAGAGGTTTTCAATGGAGCTCAGGTCTAGAGATTGGGCTGGCCATAAGAGGGTCTTGATCTGGTGGCCCTCCAGCCACACCTTGATTGACCTGGCTTTTTGGCATGGAGCACTGTCCTACCAAAAAAAAAAAATATTCTCAGAATTGGGGAACATTGTCAGAGCAGAAGGAAACAAGTTTTCTTCCAGGATAACTGGTACGTCGCTTGATTCATGTGTCCTTGATTTCCGAACTCTTTAAAACATTAGTATTGTATAAAATGTAATATGAACTTGTATTTTTTGCATTATTTGAGGTCTGAAAACACTGCATCTTTTTTTTTTTTTTTGAGCAGTTGTCAGAAACTAGCAAACACTTTGGCTATAGCAAACATAAATAATAAACCAACCTAATGTCAACACATATCGCCTTCTCCCACACTATTTCTCTGTCCATGTTAAATGTTTTGTTTCTTTTTGGAAATAGTTGAACGATTACGGTCGAAATTTAGCAGTTTACTTTGGAATGACATTCTCTACTAGGGCCAACCACTAGAAATTTTGAGGCCCCTTTACTTAACCATTGATCATGCCCCCTCCTCTTGACATGTGCAATTTTTTACCAGGTGACTAAAATGTATATGCACTTTATTCTTAAGTGTAGTCAAACTTGGAAATGTTGTAAAGGTAGTAACACATAAACACAGTTACACACAGACACACTTATACACTGAAACACACACATAAGGATTCACATATATAGACATTCTAGCAAACACGCTAAGAAACACACAAACACACTCAGACACAGACACTCAGCACTTATTTACATTGACCTGAAAAGTAATGAGGTAGACTACAGTTTTGTCAAAAAAGGAGATTTACAAAACAAAATATGGAGTTCTGATTATCTTTTTGTCAAGAACGATGACAACTATATGATGACAATATCATGCAGTGGCTGAAAGGAAGGGCCTTGAACTGCCCAAACAATAATTTAAAGGTTAAATGGTGAATTGGTGACTTCTGGAAAGGTCTCATTAGTCTCAAAGTCTGTAGAAAGATGTCAATATTCAGTAGTAAGGTCAAAATGTAGTAAAAAAAGGAACAGACAATTGACACACATATTATGGGGCCTATCCATCAAGCTCTATAACCCGGTCCAGGAATCGCAGGAATTCAACCCAATCGAGTACGATCGGGTTGATTGACACCCCCTGCTGGTGGCCCATTGGGCGCGAGTCTGCAGGGGGCGGCGTTGCACCAGCAGCTCACAAGAGCTGCTGGTGCAATGCTAAATACGGAGAGCGTATTGCTCTCCACATTCAGCGTTGTCTTGCACCCCTGATCCGCACTGTTTGATCAGGTCCGCAAGACGTTTGATAAATAGGCCCCATAAACTCAAACACAAACTTGCACATACACCCAAGGAAACACTCACAGAGACAGCCTCAGAAAACACACAAAGACATACACACACACAGAGACACCCACTGAAAACACACACACCCTCACAGAGACATCCACAGAAAACACACAAAGACATATTTACACACACCCTCACTGAGACATCCATAAAAAAAGCACAAAGACAGACACAAAAATCCTCACAGAGAGACCAACAGAAAAAAAATACATACACACTCATAGAGACACTAACTAAAGCACAAAAACATAAACACAGGCATCCACAGAAACACTCACATGAGGTAACATTTCTGCATATTGCGATCCCATAAATCAGCAGTGTGTGACATGCATGATAAAAAAATAGCCTAAATTAAGAGATCACTTTTTAAAGAATCATATCTGTAAATGTGCAAGCAAAAATACTTTTGTGAATTCAAAATTGTACATTATTGATCTGTCAGAATGGGTAGATGATGAAAAGTACTTTTGAAATGTTGGCATATGCTTGGGTTTTATCCTCCCCCCCCCCCCCAATTTTTCCCAACCAAGGGCACCACTTCAAATCTGGTGTACAAATGCTCCCATTTGTCAGCTGTACTTATGGATTTTGAAAATGCTGTACTCTGTATGGTCTTGGAAGAACCATATGCTGTGGTACTCCGTCTCATTCCATTAGATCTGGTTAAAGGGACAGTCTAGTATAAATTAAACTTTCATTATTCAGATAGGACTTTTCATTTGAATTAATTTCCAATTTACTTTTATCATCAAATTTGCTTTTTTCTCTTGGTATTCTTAGTTTAAACTAAACATAGGTAGGGTAATTTCTAAGCCTTTGAGGGCTACCTCTTATCACAGGCTTTTTAAATCTCTTTTCAACACAAAGAGACAGAAAGTACACGTGGGCCATATAGATAACACTGTGTTCAGGCACAGGGGGTTATTTAAGATTTAGCACAAAACAATGCTAAATGCAAGACAATAGATAATAAACAGTCACAGTCATGTGATCAGGGGGCTGGAAGAAGGTTCCTAGATACAAGGTAATCACAGAGGTAAAAAGTCTATTAATATTACTGTGTTGGTTATGCAAAACTGGGTAATGGGTAATAAAGAGATTATCTATCTTTTAAAACAATAAAAATTCTATGGTATACTGTCCCATTAAATGCAGGATTTAGGCTTGTTTGTATGTTTTTGAAAATTAAGTCAGCTGTAGTGTAAACTGAACAGTGTTAAGTCTACCTGTCTCATTTCAAACACTGAGCAATCTTAGCCTGAGAGTATAACATTTTATGCAGATGTAAAAATCTTAGATAAATTGCCTCCTGTCATCTGGAAAGTCCTTGCATAAATGGGCAGTGAACTGGAATGTAATAAAATAAAATATATCTGCCAAAAGGTCACCTACCATTTATGTATTGTGGAGGCAACATTTCTGTATGGTTTTAAATATATAATTTATACAGCATTATCAAATAATCATAAATACACTGCTGCATATTGCTAAAAAAATTGTTTTTATGGACCCCTAGCCCCACCATACAACTACCACACTGAAGTTACAATCCGAAATTGCACAAATAAATAAAAAACATTTACTAAGTAACTCCTACTTACTTTGCCAATAAAAGTGATCTGCCGTTTGACTCAGGCACACACTGTACAAACTGAAGTGCCAAGTCTGCCTCACACTGTGCATAGTGGTTTAGTTCACACTCAGAAATCCTCTCATATGCTAATGCTTTACTCCTTGTAATTACATTTCCCATGCTCAATAGCACTCTGCTGTAGTGCCCTCTGGTGGCTGTGAAAATGTAAAAAAATAATAGTTGTGCTTGTCTCATGGGGCCCCCTGGCCCACTGACAGGCGTCACCTTATTCACCCCCTGATGGCGGCCCTGGTCTCTACAGACCCTTGCAAATTTTGAGTTATTAAAGGAGCAAAAATAAAATGCTCTTACATAGTTCAACAAAACTATGTGCTTATATTATGCCCTGTACTGCCAGTCTTGAACTAAACCAGGCATTGATGGCTGTGTGTATATGCCAGGGCTGTGATCAGCTCAGGACCCTTAGTGCATAGTTGTTTCAATTTTGACTTTAAAAGGACAGTTTACCCTACAGTTTTGTCTCCTTCAATTTGTTCCCAATTATCAATTTTACCTGCAGGAGTGTATTAAAGTTTTACAAATAGCCCCTTTAACTTTCTATACTTAAATATAGGCTACAGAAAAGCTATGCAAACATAGCCAGCTGAAGAAATTACACTCCAAGTAGGAGATAAGTAATACAATTTCCAATTGTGGGAGGGACTTCCGTTTGGGGGCGGAGCAAGCAGGTAGCTAGCAGGTAGCTGCTGCCGTCTGCTTCGTTGCTCAGTATTTGGGACTGTAACATTCTCCATTCTGCCGAAGCGTACATTGCCCTGACTAGCAATAGCAAGGCTGGTACATGATCTGAGGATCTCGGCGGGAAGTCCATACCTGGCAGAAACACCGCTTTGTTGCTAAAGCACCTCACCCTAGATTCCGCTGGATTAAGACCTTCACCAGCTAGCGGTCTGACTGAGTACACTGAGTATACGGTCATTGCATCAACACCCTCCTTCCCCACCGAGCATTACTCACTGTGGAGCCTTAAGTGGACGAGCCGACGGTGGGTTGGCTGGGACTGGGAGTGAGCCGAGGTGGTGGGAGCCTGCGGATCTCGTTGGACGCCACTGACAAGCGGCAATCTGACTTGGCGGGTGTGAATACCATTCCCTAACAGGCGGCAACGGCCGCACCTTCAAACAGCGATATTAGGCTGCCGCTCCTGGAGACTCTGTGCGTGGAGCACCTGGTTGCAGACGGGGGATGGGCAACTCCCACGGCCCCCGTGTTTCAAACTCAGCGTAACAAGCCGGTGCGGCAGTGATTATGGGGATGACACCGCGAGAAGACCAGCGGGGAAGATACTAAGACGGGAAGCCGAGTCAAGTGTGAGGCTGTTGGAGGTACGGGGGTCTGCGGTCCTCCGTAAACCACTAATCTGGAACTAAGCCTGAAACTACCTGAGCTGGCTGAAGAACAGGTAAATCCCCCAGCTTTCCATAAATATACTGTTTTTCACGTTCCTGTGTGAGTAGTAACTTAAAGACCCAGGAGGCATTACCGCATTCATCCCCACACTCTGCTATATCCAGTGCGGTTGGGACACGGACCCTGTAGCTTGACTGACTCAGGGGAAAGCCGCTAAAAGACGTCGCTGGGGGACTTGTTAACTGAGCCGAAGAGGAACTATTGATGCCAGTTTGTCCCCCCGGATCTCAAGTATGCTGCTGGGGTGAGAATTCACTGGTAACATTTTTGTTAAAACTGGCTTCAGTAAGAAGCGTGCAGAACCAGAATAACTGTGTTTGGATATATAAAAGACTTAGCAGATACATTGTGTCAGGAGCTCTCTGGAAGTTAAAAGCCTGCAAATAGACTTCTTGACTGACATTGTATATATTTCTGAGAAAGTTACAACACAGGGCATATTTTCTCTTTTTCTTGTTCAAGGTTGTCTGTAGCAGAAAAAAGGTTTATAAATTATGCAGTTCTAATTATATAAGTTGTTTAGGAGAAAAATCTACTAATATTGGCATTATCCTTATGATATAGATATCTTGAATGAGCTAGGCTGACATTTTCTTATTTTTATTTTTTTTTCGCACAGCCAAAGTATAAGGTTTAATTGAGACACTTTTTTTTTGATAAGCACTGGTGTTCTGTTTTTGTTTGTTTTTTTTTTTTGTGTTTTTTTTTTTTTTTGTCACGCTGCTGTCTTTTTTGCTCGCACTTTTTGTTGAATATAATTAGTTTGATCACACTATTGTAGTAAGAAGTAGAAGTACCCCTTAGGGGTCTAACTATATAGAGCTAGATTGCTCCCAACCCACATTTGTATTTATATACACATAAAGGTGAATGGATAGATTTGTATCCTCTCAGAAAGGTATTTCACCAAAAATGCCACCTAAAATAAAAGATAAGAAAGGTAATGCTAAAAACACTGATATGTCGCTTGATACCTCTGAAGAAGGGGGAATTACTAACATAATGGTTAATAATATGACAGAACTGGCAACAGAAGTAGTTAAAATGATGGCACCCCACCTTGAAATAATTAAGAAAGAAATTAAAATTGAGATATCTAATTTAACTGAGGAGGTGAGACAATTTACACTTAGATTGGATGAAGTGGAATCGAGGATGTCTGACGTTGAGGACAAGGTAAACAATCATGAATCAATTATCAAGGTTCAGGGTAAGGCCATCACCCAGCTGCAAGCCCGATTAGAGGATCTGGAGGACAGATCAAGGCGGAATAACCTGCGGGTGATTGGCCTCCCTGAAACTGTGGAGTTTCAGGATTTAATATTGTTTGCTTCTGTCACTCTGCCTCAGGCACTCCTGGTCCCACCTCCATCTACGCCGTTTTTGATTGAAAGAGCCCACAGGATAGGAAGCCCCAGAGAGAATAAATCATTGCCCAAACCTAGACCAGTCATCTTTAAGTTTGTGAATTACCAGGATAAGATGTTGTATTTGAAATATTATAGGAAACTCAATGTATTAAACATCCAATCTCATAAAATATTGATTTTCCAGGACTATTCAGCTGAGACTACAGCTAGAAGGAGAGAAATGGCCCCCTTCTTTGATAGATTTTTAAAAGCTGAATGTAATGTCAGGCTGGTATATCCAGCAAAACTTTTAGTGACAAAAGATGGTCATACATATACTTTAAATGATAATAAAGAAGCAATAGCTCTATGTAAGGAAATGGGAGTCTGATAAGGCTGTAACAGTGAGATTACTAGGGTCTGAAACCTAAATTGAGTGCTAATAGAATTGTAGGGGTGATTACTTTTTTTTATTGTTGTTTTTTTTATCTTATTGGTACTATTGTAATATTTGTATATATAGGTTGTTCTTTTTGTTTTTGGAGTGTTTATATGTATCATTTTTATTTTCAAGATGTATCTAATGGAATAGGTAAGAATTTTACCTCTCTAGTGGTCCTTTTTTTTTTTTTTTTTTTTTTCCTCCCGTCCGTCCTCTCTCCCCCCCTCTTTTTCACCTCAGAGGTGTGCTGGTTTACTCACTATGTCTGGCTAACCCCCCCAGAAATAAGCACGGTTTCTTTAAATAGCTATGCAGGTGCCACTTAAAATAACATTGTGGAATATTGGGGGTATAACTTCCCCAATAAAGAGAAAAGCAATAATTAAGCATTTGGCAAAACAAAAAACTGACATTGCTTTCCTTCAAGAGCTACATTTGAAAGAAGTGGAGATACCGAAATTACGCACCAAATGGGTTGGGGAAGTAATAGCTGCACCGTATAATGCCGCCCGTAAAAGAGGTGTTGCAATCCTCTTTAATAAGACATTTGAATATAAAATAGAATCTACACATATTGATCAGGAAGGCCGATTTTTAATTATTGAGATATCACATAAAAATACCCATTATGTATTGTGTAACATATATGGACCAAACATAGTTGATAAAGAATTCTGGAATAAAATGGTACAATACTTGCAAAAATTTATGGGCCAAAATTTGATAATAGCGGGGGATTTCAATTTAATATCAGACCAGATGTTGGACAGAGACAGTAATGCCCCCAGATACATACGAGATAGGAAAATACCAATTTTTAAGAAAATATGTAGACAACTGGGCTTGATAGATATCTGGCGCCTTCAACATCCTGATTTGAGAGCTTTTACATGCTTATCAAAAGCCCAACAGTCTCTGTCACGCATAGATTTTTTTCTAGTCCCTGTAACATTGAGTGGCTTAGAGTGGAAATCAGAGATAGGAGATATAGTAATCTCCGATCACGCGGTAATCTCCCTGTCATTAAACTCTTCTGGTTTAAGTAGGTCTACTAACCATGCTATATTTTTTCCTAAATATTTGGTTAATGATACTCATTTCCAAAACTGGCTTTGTAGACAGTGGCAGGAATATCATGGGCTGAATAGTGCTTTTAAGGATAAACCAGAACTTTTCTGGGAAGCAGCTAAAGCTGTTTTGCGGGGGGAAATCAAGAATTATATGTGCAAACGTAAAAGAAAGGCTAACCAGCAGGAATTGCAATTATCTAACTGGGTTAAGAATGCATACAAAACATATTTAGAATACCGATCAAATAGAAATTGGCAGAAATATTTGGAGGCTAAATCAGCCTATGATGTTCATGTTAAACAAAAATCCGCGTTGGAAGCACAAAGACAGAAAAATATATACAGTGGTTTTGCAGGACGATCAGCTAAATTTATGGCAAGGCTAATTAAGGATACCCGCAGAAATAACATTACGGCTATCAGATCTAATAAAGATAGATTTATCAATAATCAGGATATAACTAAAGTATTCTATGATTACTTTACCAAGCTATATAGGGCTGAAGATCAGGACATAGATAGTAGGAAAAGTTTTTGGGATAAAGTTAAGATACCTAAAATCCCAGCTGAAATACTAGTAGAAATCAATAGTTTAATAACGGTAGAAGAGATCAGTCTGGCCATTAAGTCAGCCAAAACTAATAAAGCGGCAGGGCCAGACTGTCTACCTATAGAATTTTATAGGATCCTACATCAGCAGATAGTACCCTCACTGGCAGAGTTATTCAATTTCTATTTTTTCAAGAATAATAAATGCTCTACAAATTTCGCCGCGGCGACAATATCTTTAATTCCAAAAAAGAATAAAGACCCTGAACTACTTGATGCATATAGGCCCATCTCTGTCTTAAATACAGATTATAAATTACTTGCAACGATTCTAGCGAAGAGATTGAGCCCACATTTAGGACTATTAATACATGAGAACCAGGCAGGGTTTATGTCTAGGAGAAATCCGGCTAAAAACATAAGAAAAATCATGATCCTCTTAGATTACTTCTGGAACAAATTTAGAACAACTGGGCATAAAGATATGGTTGATCTAGCTTTACTAACGGTAGACGCCGAAAAGGCGTTTGACCGGATATCATGGAAACATTTATTCTTTTCACTAGAACAATTTGGACTGACTGGACAAATATATGAATTTGTACGCATAATTTACTCAGCACCTAATTCAGTGTTACTTGTTAATGGCGAGTTGTCTCAACGATTAGTATTACATAGGGGCACACGTCAAGGTTGCCCTTTATCCCCATTACTCTTTAACTTGTCGCTAGAACCATTAGCGATCTGGTTCCGTCAACAACTGGATGGAATCCAGATAGGCGACCAGAAATTGAGAGTACTAATGTATGCTGACGATATATTGTTATGTCTGAGTAATACTAAAAAGTCTTTGCCCCTTGTGTTGGATATGTTTGAAACTTTTGGTGCCATTTCTGGCTACAAAATTAATGTATCTAAATCTGAACTGTTATGGATCAACAAGAGGGAGCAAGATAATAAATTTCCTTTCAGAGAAACCTCTCAAATAACATATCTAGGAATTAAACTTAGTATCAATCCGGAGGAATGGTATCAGCTGAATTTTACTAAAAGTTTTTTGGATTGTAAAAAGAAATTGGAAGACTGGGTGAATTTACCTATATCATTAACGGCAAGAGTAACGCTAATAAAAACCATTATCTTTCCAAAACTTTTTTACCTAATTCAAAACATACCAATTCCTATACATAAGGCAGATATAGTAAAATATAATCAGATCTGTGCCAAATTTATCTGGAGAGGAGCAAAGGTTCGGATTGCCGTTGCCAGATTAATGAATAATAGGGAAGCAGCAGGTCTTAAACTTCCGAATATACAGCTATATAGTCTGGCATCCAGAGTTAAAATTGCGGTTGACTGGTTAACAGAACAAGATCAAGTGGCGGCGGCTGCATGGGAAACTGCGGTGATAGCCCCTTTTAGTCTAGGCGCCATCTTACATTCCCCAATTACTATGTTGCCCTCGACAGTTTTCTCACTAATTACATTTAGAAATGTAATTTTAGCATGGCAAGATCTCTGTGGGTCACTAGACCGGTCTCCCTATGTCTCTGGCTTTTTACTAATTATTGGCAACCCGTCTTTCCCACCAGGGTTGTCTAATAGAGTCTTTAGGGACTGGGCCATAAAGGGGCTCGTCTATGTCAAACAATTAGTAGACATGGACCTTATCCCAATTTCATTTCAGGAACTAAGTAACCAATATGGCCTCGTGAACAAAGACTTTTACGCCTACTTACAAGTAAGACATTTGATATTTGAATTAAAACATAAGTATGGGTCAGAATGGGTATTAGGTGAGTTACAAGCCAGGATTAATATGTATAAGATAGGGTTCTATTCAATTGGACCATTCTATTCAATATTCAATCAAAAAGCTTCAGATGACCATATAGGATATATTGTGGGAAGATGGAGTAAGATATTTCCAGAGATAGATAGAGAAACTATAGAAAATTCTTTCAAAATATTAGATAAAAGTTGGGTCTTGACTTCTTGGAAAGAATCCCAGATTAAATTATCATTAATGATTTATCACACCCCGGAGAGATTATCTCGATGGTATAAAACTAGGAAATTCTGTACGCGATGCTGTGCTTCTAACGCGGATTTACTACACTGTTTCTGGACTTGTCCGAAGATTGGTCAGTTTTGGGCAAAAGTTTTTTATTGGATGAAGGTAATTTTAAAATTAGACTATGACATTCATCCAGTGGAAATTTTTTTTTTGGTAAAACTACAGAATGCCCAATATCAATCTAAATTAATTAATACGATTATTCTGGTGGGACGTAACTTAATTTTAAAATCCTGGAAGGCTAAATCCGCTCCTAGCCTGAAAGAATTAAAAAGAGCATTAGTTTCGCAATTTACTTTTGAGCAATATAACTTAACAAATCCAACAGATGAACGACTTGCATTGTTTCTGAGGCAGTGGAAGATGTTTATATTATCTTGCCCCGCTGCAATACAGGTTACCTTAGTAAAACCATTTAGGAAATCATATTATTTACAGGCTCAAGTATTGGCTGGTCATCTACCAAGGGCCTGGTTGGGGGAGGAGGGGGGGGAAGAGGTCGGGAGGGAGTGAAACCAAGGGATATATAATAGCAAGATAATTTTTTTTTTTTTTTTTTTTCTCTTCTTCTTTCTTTTTTCTTCTTCTTCTCTTTCTTTCGTTCCTCCCACTAGAGATAGTAGATTTCTACATCAATTGTTGTCTTTGTTTAGTAACAAGAATCCTACAATGATTATATGTAACTGGTATAGGTGGGAAATGGATTTTGACCTAATGTGAATTTTAAGTTGTATTTTCCGTTTTTTCGTTAAATTTGTGTTGTTGATTATATATGTCAAAATAAAATATTTAAAAAAAAATACAATTTCCAATTGTTCTCTCTTATTATTGAGCTTCGGTATACAGACAGAGATAGTATAAAAAAAAAGCATGTGTGTGTTACGAAAGTGATAAAATAAAGAGATCTGATTTCCCTGCGAGTTCAATACATTTTAATAGATTTGATGTTTCAAAGACTAAAAACAGCTATTTCATATATGAAAATAAACATAAATAATGTTTTTCAGATATGTTTAATACTCTGCAGCTGGTATAACAAATTATTGGAAACACATTAAGGAAAAAACTATTTTACAATTTTACAGTACACTGTTCCTTTAAGGCATGTGCATGCCTCTTGTAAGTAAGCGGATAAAGGATGCTGTGCAGGAATTTTGTATGCTAGAGGTTAAATTATACTATGTAGGGATCTTTTTGTTGAAAGGTTAAATATTTATCTGCAGGTTATCTTGTAGGCAAGAGGTTAATTGGTACAATGAATGAGTCTTATATGAGAGGGGCTTACAGGGACAGTGTACTCAAATATTTTCTTCCCTTTAATGTGTTCCTAATGTTCTTCAATTGTTTACAAATATCTCCTTTCACTTTATTTTTGAGTGCTGGTTACAAACAATCTATGTAAACAAAAAGGTTCAGATGAAATAACACTCCTAGTGGGGGACTGTGTTCTAAAATGTCCATTGTTATTTCTAAGTATTGGATTTTGAGTAGACATTGAGAGACTAGACAAAGAAAACTTTGGGGACGATTTATTTAAGTGCAAACAGACATGATACGATGTAGCGTATCATGTCTACCGCACATCGATAAATGCCGACAGCAATGCAATGCCGCCCCTGCAGATTCGCGGCCAATCAGCCGCTAGCAGGGGGTGTCAATCAGCCCGATCGTATAGGATCGGAAAGATTAAAGACCGCAGCCTCAGAGGCAGCAGGCAAGTTATGGAGCAGCGGTCTTTATATTGGTGCTTGATAATTCGGGCCATTTGAATAAATAATTAGACAGATAAGGTAGAAGTCTGTTTTCACTACAAGGTCAACCAATTGTACTGGGTTGTGGTTTCAATGATCGGGAAAAAGCTATATACAAAAATAAACCAAAAGCAACAATTTCCCATACATTCTAAACTCTGCAGTTGGTATAACAAATAATTGGAAGCACTTCAAAAGGAAAATTATTTTATTGAGGTTTTTAGAAATTACAGAAGATAAAACATGACAAATCTCAATAACAACAGATTTTTCACAATCCAATATAATAAATATAAGATTGCGGACAATAATTATAGCCTCCTGTAACCAGTCTGAAAACAAAATATACAATATAAGGCAATGGGGCCTAGTTATCAAGCCGTCAACCTCAAATACGCTGGAATTCCGCAGCGTATTTGTGGCGAGGCTGATTCGCCTTAGTTATCAAAGGCTAGAGACCGGCAAAAGTAGAATTTTGTGACGTAAACTTTGATCCGCCGGACTCAGTCCGACACAGATAGATTCTTATGTCACTCCAGATGTGTGGCACAATCTGACTACTTTTGCTAGTTATCAAAAAACTAGCAGGTACGTTCGGCACTTTTACGGCTTAGCGTACCTGGTTTTCAAACAGCCGCCCTGGAGGAGGCGGATGCCATAGGAATCAATGGGAGTCTGACCATAGTGAAAGTACAAGTTCGCTGCTGCCAGATATCCCATTGATTCCTATGGGAGCTGTCTACACCTAACACCCTAACATGTACCCCGAGTCTAAACACCCCCTAATCTGTCCCCCCTACACCGCCACAACTAAATAAAGTTATTACCCCCTAAACCGCCACTCCCAGAGCCCACCGCAAGCTACTAAATGTATTAACCCCTAAACCGCCGCTCCCGGAGCCCACCGCCACCTACATTATACCTAGTGACCCCTATCCTGCCCCCTATAATAAAGTTATTAATCCCTATCCTGCCCCCCCTATACCGCCGCCCTCTATAATAAAGTTATCAACCCCTATCCTGCCGATCCCGCACCTCGCCGCAACTAAATAAATAGTTTAACCCCTAAACCGCCGCATCCGGACCCTGCCGCAACCTATATTAAATTTATTAACCCCTAATCTGCCCCCCCTACACCGTCGCCACCTATAATACATTTATTAACCCCTATCCTGCCCCCCACTACACCGCCGCCACTGTAATAAATTTATTAACCCCTAAACCTAAGTCTAACACTAACCCTAACACCCCCCTAACTTAAATATTAATTAAATAAATCTAAATAATATTTCTATTATGAACTAAATGAATCCTATTTAAAACTAAATACTTACCTTTAAAATAAACCCTAATATAGCTACAATATAAATAATAATTATATTGTAGCTATCTTAGGATTTATTTTTATTTTACAGGTAACTTTCAATTTATTTTAACTAGGTACAATAGCTATTAAATAGTTATTAATTCAATCAGCAGATCAGATTTTCCTACCTTAATTCCGATTGGCTGATAGAATCCTATTAGCCAATCGGAATTGAAGGGACGCCATCTTGGATGACGTCCCTTAAAGGAGCCTTCATTCGTCGGTAGTCCGTCGGTAAAGAAGGATGTTCCGCGTCGGCGGGATGAAGATTGAAGATTGAAGACCCCGCTTGGAAGATGACATCGCCCAGATAGAAGACTTCTTCAGCGCCTCTTGGAAGATGACATCGCCCGGATGGAAGACTTCTTAAGCGCCGACTGGAGGATCACTTCATCGGATGGAAGATTTCTTCAGCGCCCCTTGGATGATGACTTCTGCCGGTCCGGATCTCATCTTCGGATCCATCGCTGCTCGGCTGAGTGAAGACGACTCAAGGTAGGATGATCTTCAGGGGATTAGTGTTAGGTTATTTTAAGGGGGGTTTGGGTTAGATTAGGGGTATGTGGGTGGTGGGTTTTAATGTAGGGGGGGTTGTATTTTTCTTTTACAGGCAAAAGAGCTGAATTCTTTGGGGCATGCCCCACAAAAGGCCCTTTTAAGGGCTGGTAAGGTAAAAGAGCTTTGAACTTTTTTAATTTAGAATAGGGTAGGGCATTTTTTTATTTTGGGGGGGGGTTGTTATTTTATTAGGGGGCTTAGATTAGGTGTAATTAGCTTAAAATTGTTGTAATATTTTTTAAATGTTTGTAACCTATTTTTTTTATTTTTTGTAACTTAGCTTTTTTTATTTTTTGTACTTTAGTTAGTTTATGTAATTGTATTTAATTGTAGTTATTTGTAGTTAATTTATTTAATGATAGTGTAGTGTTAGGTTTAATTGTAACTTAGGTTAGGATTTATTTTACAGGTAATTTTGTATTTCTTTTAGCTAGGTAGTTATTAAATAGTTAATAACTATTTAATAACTATTCTAACTAGCTAAAATAAATACAAAGTTACCTGTAAAATAAATATAAATCCTAAGATAGCTACAATGTAATTATTAATTATATTGTAGCTATCTTAGGGTTTATTTTACAGGTAAGTATGTAGTTTTAAATAGGAATAATTTATTAAAGTATAGTGTAGTGTTAGGTGTAATTGTAACTTAGGTTAGTTTTTATTTTACAGGTAAATTTCTCTTTATTTTAGCTAGGTAAGCTATTAAATAGTTAATAACTATTTAATAGCTATTGTACCTAGTTAAAATAAATTGAAATTTGCCTGTAAAATAAAAATAAATCCTAAAATAGCTACAATATAATTATTATTTATATTTTAGCTATATTAGGGTTTATTTTAAAGGTAAGTATTTAGTTTTAAATAGGATTAATTTAGTTCATAATAGAAATATTATTTAGATTTATTTAATTAATATTTAAGTTAGGGGGTGTTAGGGTTAGTGTTAGACTTAGGTTTAGGGGTTAATAATTTTATTACAGTGGCGGCGGTGTAGTGGGGGGCAGGATAGGGGTTAATAAATTTATTATAGGTGGCGACGGTGTAGGGGGGCAAGATAGGGGTTAATAAATTTAATATAGGTTGCGGCGGGGTCAGGGAGCGGCAGTTTAGGGGTTAAACTATTTATTTAGTTGCGGCGAGGTGTGGGATCAGAAGGATAGGGGTTAATAACTTTATTATAGAGGGCGACGGTATAGGGGGGGCAGGATAGGGGTTACTAGGTATAATGTAGGAGGCAGCGGTGTCCGGGAGCGGCGGTTTAGGGGTTAATACATTTATAAGAGTTGCGGCGGGGTCTAGGAGCGGCGGTTTAGGGGTTAATACATTTATAAGAGTTGCGGCGGGGTCTAGGAGTGGCGGTTTAGGGATTAGTAACTTTATTTAGTTGCGGGAGGCTCCGGGGGTGCCGGTATAGGGGTAGAACAGTGTAGTTAGTGTGGGTGCTTAGTGACAGGCTAGCAATAAAGCTGTAAAAAAGCCGAAGAGCAGCGAGATCGGATGAGTGATAACTCTCACAGTCCGCTGCTCATCGCCCCGTACTTGGTGCACGGCTTTTTGACAGCTTTTTTGATAACTTAGGCGAATTTTTGCAGGTCCGCGGCGGCGATGTGAGGCGAGCTTAGGCGGGCGTATTGGGCCGGCGAAGGCAGGAAAAATAGACACGTTGATAAATACCCCCCAATATCAATGACATTAAAAATACTTTTCTGCAATAAGAAAAAACGTGGAAATATACATAGTTACATAGTAGATGAGGTTAAAAAAGACATAAGTCCATCAAGTTCAACCTATACAAATCTAATATACTTACAAAAAAGTTCAAGTTGAGCTTAAATTAGTCCCATTTAAAAAAGGTGACTCATTTAATAAAAGCAATGATATCCACAAATTCTGTTTCTAGCTAGAAATGTATCTAAACCATTTTTAAAAGTATCTAAGGTATTGGCATTCACTACCTCCTCTGGTAATGAGTTCCACAATTTTATTGCTCTTACAGTGAAAACTTTTATGTTGCAGGAGATTAAATCTCATTTCCTCCAGCCTTAAAGGGACAGTATACACTTATTTTCTTAAAACTGCATGTAATAGACACTACTATAAAGAATAAGATGCACATATACTGATATAAAAATCAAGTATAAAACTGTTTAAAAACTTACTTAGAAGTTCTCAGTTTAGCTCTGTTGAAAAAGTAGATGGAAAGCCCACTGCAACTGGGAAATAAGACACTCCCCCTCCCCCTTCTTTTGCATATGAAAAGACCCTTTGCACAAACAGGAGCAAGCTTTAGTAGGTAGCTGACGGTATTCTCATAAAATTTTGGGGCTTGGTAGGAGTCTGAAAATCAGAGCAATGTTATTTAAAAATAAGCAAAACTACACTGTAAACACTTGTTTGATTTTCCTGAGAGGAAATGCTAACCAGTTACTTAGCAAACAAATATAGGAAATTGTTGGTTTGTAACACTAAGGCTTAGATTTAGAGTTCGGCGTTAGCCGTGAAAACCAGCGTTAGAGGCTCCTAACGCTGGTTTTAGGCTACCGCCAGTATTTGGAGTCAGTGATTAAAGGGTCTAACGCTCACTTTTCAGCCGCGACTTTTCCATACCGCAGATCCCCTTACGTCAATTGCGTATCCTATCTTTTCAATGGGATCTTCCTAACGCCGGTATTTAGAGTCATTTCTGAAGTGAGCGTTAGAGCTCTAACGACAAAACTCCAGCCGCCGAAAAAAAGCAGGAGTTAAGAGCTTTCTGGGCTAACGCCGGTTCATAAAGCTCTTAACTACTGTACCCTAAAGTACACTAACACCCATAAACTACCTATGCACCCCTAAACCGAGGTCCCCCCACATCGCCGCAACTCGATTACATTTTTTTAACCCCTAATCTGCCGACCGCAACCTACGTTATCCCTATGTACCCCTAATCTGCTGCCCCTAACACCGCCGACCCCTGTATTATATTTATTAACCCCTAACCTGCCCCCCTCAACGTCGCCGCCAGCTACTTACAATAATTAACCCCTAATCTGCCGACCGCAAAGCGCCGCCACCTACGTTATCCTTATGTACCCCTAATCTGCTGCCCCTAACACCGCCGACCCCTATATTATATTTATTAACCCCTAATCTGCCCCCCTCAACGTCGCCGACACCTGCCTACACTTATTAACCCCTAATCTGCCGAGCGGACCTGAGCGCTACTATAATAAAGTTATTAACCCCTAATCCGCCTCACTAACCCTATCATAAATAGTATTAACCCCTAATCTGCCCTCCCTAACATCGCCGACACCTAACTTCAATTATTAACCCCTAATCTGACGACCGGAGCTCATCGCTACTATAATAAGTGGATTAACCCCTAAAGCTAAGTCTAACCCTAACACCTCCCTAAATTAAATATAATTTTAATCTAACGAAATTAATTAACTCTTATTAAATAAATTATTCCTATTTAAAGCTAAATACTTACCTGTAAAATACATCCTAATATAGCTACAATATAAATTATAATTACATTGTAGCTATTTTAGGATTAATATTTATATTACAGGTAACTTTGTAATTATTTTAACCAGGTACAATAGCTATTAAATAGTTAAGAACTATTTAATAGTTACCTAGTTAAAATAATAACAAAATTACCTGTAAAATAAGTCTTAACCTAAGTTATAATTAAACCTAACACTACCCTATCAATAAATTAATTAAATAAAATACCTACAATTACCTACAATAAAACCTAACACTACACTATCAATAAATAAATTAAATACAATTTCTACAAATAACTACAATTACATAAACTAACTAAAGTACAAAAAATAAAAAAGAACTAAGTTACAAAAAATAAAAAAATATTTACAAACATAAGAAAAATATTACAACAATTTTAAACTAATTACACCTACTCTAAGCCCCCTAATAAAATAACAAAGACCCCCAAAATAAAAAAATTCCCTACCCTATTCTAAATTAATAAATTTAAAAGCTCTTTTACCTTACCAGCCCTGAACAGGGCCCTTTGCGGGGCATGCCCCAAGAAAATCAGCTCTTTTGCCTGTAAAAAAAAAACATACAATACCCCCCCCCAACATTACAACCCACCACCCACATACCCCTAATCTAACCCAAACCCCCCTTAAATAAACCTAACACTAAGCCCCTGAAGATCTTCCTACCTTGTCTTCACCATCCAGGTATCACCGATCCGTCCTGGCATCCGGTGCTGAAGAGGTCCAGAAGAGGCTCCAAAGTCTTCCTCCTATCCAGCAAGAAGAGGACATCCGGACCGGCAAACATCTTCTCCAAGCGGCATCTTCGATCTTCTTCCATCCGGTGCGGAGCGGGTCCATCTTGAAGCAGCCGACGCGGATCCATCCTCTTTTTCCGGCGTCTCCCGACGAATGACGGTTCCTTTAAGGGACGTCATCCAAGATGGCGTCCCTCGAATTCCTATTGGCTGATAGTATTCTATCAGCCAATCGGAATTAAGGTAGGAATATTCTGATTGGCTGATGGAATCAGCCAATCAGAATCAAGTTCAATCCGATTGGCTGATCCAATCAGCCAATCAGATTGAGCTCGCATTCTATTGGCTGTTCTGATCAGCCAATAGAATGCGAGCTCAATCTGATTGGCTGATTGGATCAGCCAATAGGATTGAACTTGATTCTGATTGGCTGATTCCATCAGCCAATCAGAATATTCCTACCTTAATTCCGATTGGATGACGTCCCTTAAAGGAACCGTCATTCATCGGGAGACGCCGGAAGAAGAGGATGGATCCGCGTCGGCTGCTTCAAGATGGACCCGCTCCGCACCGATGGAAGAAGATCGAAGATGCCGCTTGGAGAAGATGTTTGCCGGTCCGGATGTCCTCTTCTTGCCGGATAGGAGGAAGACTTTGGAGCCTCTTCTGGACCTCTTCAGCACCGGATGCCAGGACGGATCGGTGATACCTGGATGGTGAAGACAAGGTAGGAAGATCTTCAGGGGCTTAGTGTTAGGTTTATTTAAGGGGGGTTTGGGTCAGATTAGGGGTATGTGGGTGGTGGGTTGTAATGTTGGGGGGGGTATTGTATGTTTTTTTTTACAGGCAAAAGAGCTGATTTTCTTGGGGCATGCCCCTGCAAAGGGCCCTGTTCAGGGCTGGTAAGGTAAAAGAGCTTTTAAATTTATTAATTTAGAATAGGGTAGGGAATTTTTTTTATTTTGGGGGTCTTTGTTATTTTATTAGGGGGCTTAGAGTAGGTGTAATTAGTTTAAAATTGTTGTAATATTTTTCTTATGTTTGTAAATATTTTTTTATTTTTTGTAACTTAGTTCTTTTTTATTTTTTGTACTTTAGTTAGTTTATGTAATTGTAGTTATTTGTAGAAATTGTATTTAATTTATTTATTGATAGTGTAGTGTTAGGTTTTATTGTAGGTAATTGTAGGTATTTTATTTAATTAATTTATTGATAGGGTAGTGTTAGGTTTAATTATAACTTAGGTTAGGACTTATTTTACAGGTAATTTTGTTATTATTTTAACTAGGTAACTATTAAATAGTTCTTAACTATTTAATAGCTATTGTACCTGGTTAAAATAATTACAAAGTTACCTGTAATATAAATATTAATCCTAAAATAGCTACAATGTAATTATAATTTATATTGTAGCTATATTAGGATGTATTTTACAGGTAAGTATTTAGCTTTAAATAGGAATAATTTATTTAATAAGAGTTAATTAATTTCGTTAGATTCAAATTATATTTAACTTAGGGGGGTGTTAGTGTTAGGGTTAGACTTAGCTTTAGGGGTTAATCCATTTACTATAGTAGCGATGAGCTCCGGTCGTCAGATTAGGGGTTAATAATTGAAGTTAGGTGTCGGCGATGTTAGGGAGGGCAGATTAGGGGTTAATACTATTTATGATAGGGTTAGTGAGGCGGATTAGGGGTTAATAACTTTATTATAGTAGCGCTCATGTCCGCTCGGCAGATTAGGGGTTAATAAGTGTAGGCAGGTGTCGGCGACGTTGAGGGGGGCAGATTAGGGGTTAATAAATATAATATAGGGGTCGGCGGTGTTAGGGGCAGCAGGTTAGGGGTACATAAGGATAACGTAGGTGGCGGCGCTTTGCGGTCGGCAGATTAGGGGTTAATTATTGTAAGTAGCTGGCGGCGACGTTGAGGGGGGCAGGTTAGGGGTTAATAAATATAATATAGGGGTCGGCGGTGTTAGGGGCAGCAGATTAGGGGTACATAGGGATAATGTAAGTTGCAGCGGTTTACGGAGCGGAAGATTAGGGGTTAATAATATAATGCAGGGGTCAGCGATAGCGGGGGCGGCAGATTAGGGGTTAATAAGTGTAAGGGTAGGGGTGTTTAGACTCGGGGTACATGTTAGAGTGTTAGGTGCAGACGTAGGAAGTGTTTCCCCATAGGAAACAATGGGGCTGCGTTAGGAGCTGAATGCGGCTTTTTTGCAGGTGTTAGGTTTTTTTTCAGCTCAAACAGCCCCATTGTTTCCTATGGGAGAATCGTGCACGAGCACGTTTTTGAGGCTGGCCGCGTCCGTAAGCAACTCTGGTATCGAGAGTTGCATTTGCGGTAAAAATGCTCTACGCTCCTTTTTTGGAGCCTAACGCAGCATTTTTTTGAACTCTCGATACCAGAGTTAATTTTATGGTGCGGCCAGAAAAAAGCCAGCGGAGCGTTAACAGCCCATCTACCGCCAAACTCCAAATCTAGGCCTAAGTGATTTGATAACACTGGGTTCTGAATGTTATCAGTTGAATTAGTGTAAGGTTAGTTTGTTAAGTCGATGGTTCAGAATATCCCCAAATATTCAGATAAAACTTCTTCTTTAACTCATAGAGTGAGATCAGAAGAGAATGATATTATAGGCACTGCAGGATTTAAATACAGAGACAACTTCAAGCGGAAAGCATTTCACACAGTCTTAGTTGTTAACATTCTGAATGAACTAATTTGCATTAAATGTACCTTTCCTGATATGAACAGTTCTTATTGCAAATGCGGTTGGTTAGATTTTCCTCTATTAGAGGTACTCACAGTTCATTCCAGACGAAGCATGCCAATTCAGCGTGTATGAGAAAGGAGCTTTAGCAGAGGGAGAAGTGTACTCTATTCATATGCTGCAGCTTGAGTAGCGTGTGATGTCAGACAAACACCGGCAGCGTGTAGAGGTTTGAAACAGAAGCTGCGATAGAAACTTTTCCGGTGAGTAATTATTAAAGGAGAATTTGTACCTTAGTTTGAGAGATGCTGGTTTAGAGAGAGACGGTACTTTGAGGAAAGCAGAGGTCCGGATCCAGATAGTCTGAGGACAGACTCCGGTCATTAGAAAAGCTGCAAGTGAAATAAGCAAACAAAAGGATAAGTTCATGCAGTGTCTCTGATAGAAAAATTGATTCCCAGACAATGTGCTGTAGATAAAAGTTCAGAGTAGCCAACACAAAAGACCTGCAGGAAAAGATCAAAAGTTAGTTATAAGACTATAGTCACTGGAGGGAGCAGGAGGCTCAGAGTTACTCAGGGTTGAATAACAAAATACTAAGCAGTGATTGCTTAGTGAGCAGGTGATTTAAAGGAGCTGCAAGGAGGTAATTGGTGCGGCTAATTTAAAGAAACAGTATGCACAAATCCCTGACATGACTCCCCCCTCAAACAAGCTGATCCTCAGCTTAAGGTCTAGGACGATCAGGAAACCTCCTGTGATAAAGGGAAACCATTTTTGGGGCAAAGATGTTAGACGTCGGTTCCCAGGTATCATCTTCTTCCGTGAAACCCTTCCATCTCACTAAATACTGTAATTTACCCCTCGAGTACCGAGAGTCTATCAACTCTTGAACTTCGTAAACATCGGAATCTTGTATATAAACACTAGGGGGAAGGAGTGCAGTCCCGATTCTTGTTGGAGAATAAGGTTTTATCAAAGAAACATGGAAGGTACTATGAATTTTCATAGCTGTAGGCAGATCCAAAGTAACAGCGTTTTTATTTACAATTCTAGATATGGTAAATGGTCCACAGAATTTCTGGGTTAATTTTCTACTGGGTAACTGAATCTTGAGATTCTTAGTTGACAACCAGACTCGATCTCCAACCCTGTAGGTAGGTGGTTCTAGTCTTCTTAAATCATAGTAGTGTTTTTGGGAACTTTGAGCCTTGATGATATTTTCCTTAATGAATTTAAAGTTATCGAGTAGAGCGTTGTTTAGCTCATCAACTAGGGGTGAATCAGATGGATTAGATGAGATGGTACTCATACTGGGATGGAAACCATAGTTTGCATAGAAGGGTGAGAGTTTAGTGGAGGAGCTGGTTAAGTTGTTGTAGGCAAATTCAGCAAAGGGAAGGAACGTTACCCAGTTATTTTGTTGGTAGGAGCAATAGCAGCGTAAGTATTCATCCAACCATTGATTTATCCTCTCAACTTGCCCATTAGCTTGAGGATGGTATGCTGTAGTATAGTGATGTTGTATGCTGAGGGAGAGACATACATTTTTCCAAAATCTTGAAGTGAACTGGGAGCCCCTGTCTGAAATTATTGTTGATGGTACTCCATGTAATCTGACAACATGTTCTATGAAAAGTGTTGCTGTTTCAGCTGAAGTTGGAGTTTTATGGTAAGGTATGAAATGGGCCATTTTAGTAAAGCTATCCACTACTACCATTATGGTAGTCTGATTTTTAGATGGAGGTAATTCAACTATGAAGTCTATACCGATTTGTTTCCATGGTCTGTCTGACACGGGTATCGGCATCAGTAATCCATAAGGGGAACTCCTTTCATTCTTGCATGTTTGACAGTTGATACAGCCCTTTATGTAAGATGAGATAGTTCTTCTCATTTGTGGCCACCAATATTGTCTGGATATGAGTTGTAAAGTACGTTTTTCACCAGGGTGTCCCGCTATTGGGATGTCGTGATGTTGCTGTATAACTTCATCTCTGAGTGGTTCAGGTATGTAGATCTTATCTTTGTGATAATATACACCTTCTACTTCTTTTAGTGTCGACGTAGCTGGATGTCTGTCGGTAACTGTTAGCCTTTTGATCTCTGATAATAAATCAGAAGCTAGCCCAATGAAACGTTCTGAAGGAATCATGGATGATGGAGTATCAGAGGGTGGAGGGGATGGAAACTGTCGGGATAGAGCATCGGCTTTCCCATTCTTACTGGCTGGACGGTAGACAATCTGAAAATCAAATCTTGAAAAGTACAAACTCCACCGGACTTGTCGGGCTGATAAAGTTTTATTATTTTGTAAGTACTGCAAATTTTTGTGGTCTGTATAGATTATGAAGGGTTTCTTTGCGCCTTCTAAAAGATGACGCCAAAATTCTAGAGATCTACAAATTGCTAGTAATTCCTTGTCGCCAATGGCGTAATTTCTTTCTGCTGAAGTCATGGTTTTAGAGAAAAATGAAATAGGACGTAAAGGTTCTTTGGGACCTTCTTGTTGAGATAGTACTGCCCCGATGGCGTAGTCCGAGGAATCAACCTCGAGTATATATTGTAGGTCAATGTTAGGGAATCTAAGAATAGGAGCTTCAGTGAACTTCCTTTTTATGAGTTCAAAAACTGTTGTATGCTTCTCAGTCCAAATGAATGGTTGTGTGGTACCAGTAAGCTGAGTGAGTGGTTTTACAGTTGAAGAAAAATCTTTTATAAATTTTCGGTAATAGTTTGCAAACCCAAGAAATCTCTGTAAAGACTTCCTATCAGTTGGCTGGGGCCAGTCTTTAACTGAGTCAACCTTTTCTGTCTGCATCTGAATTCCATTTGATGAAATAGTATATCCTAGAAAAGAGATGGTGTTTTTATGGAAAGAACATTTCTCTATCTTGGCATATAGCTTATGAATCTTCAGACGAGCTAGCACCCACCGAACATGTTTTATGTGGTCAGACAAGTTGTTGGAATATATTAAAATGTCGTCAAGGTATACAACTAGGCATACATCTAACAAATCTCTGAAAATATCATTTATAAAATGCTGGAAGGAAGCAGGGGCATTACAGAGACCGAATGGCATCACAAGGTACTCGAACAACCCGTACCTAGTTCTAAATGCAGTGAGCCATTCGTCTCCTTCCCTGATACGTACGAGATTGTAAGCCCCTCTTAAGTCCAACTTTGTGAATATGGATGCATTGGTTAACCTTTCTATCATCTCTGGAATTAGTGGTAAGGGATACCGGTTTTTTATTGTCCGTTTATTAAGCTCACGGTAATCTATAATTGGTCGTAGTGATGAGTTTTTGTTAGTGACAAAGAACATTCCAGCTGCTGCAGGTGAGGATGAAGGTCTGATGAAGCCTTTTCGGAGGTTGTCTTGTAGGTATTGTTTCAGATGTTCAAGTTCTGATTGACTCAATGGGTAGAGATGGCCGACTGGTAAAGTGGCTCCTGGTACTAGCTCAATCGGACAATCATAAATCCGGTGCGGAGGTAAATTTTCTGCTTCCGTTTTACTGAAAACCTCTGCGAAATCTTGGTAGGGCTCCGGTATGGTTACTTCTGTAGAATCAACATGTAGAATTACAGGTTGTGGGAAACATGTATTTTTACAAAATTTGGAATGAAATGTTATTGTAGAAAGAGACCAATCGATAGTTGTGTTATGCATCTGTAGCCAATAAATACCTAAGACAACGGGAAAATGTGGTGTTGGAATGATGTCAAAAGTTATATATTCAGTATGACCCCCAGAGGTAGTGACTAGAATAGGTACAGTGTTGTGTGTAATTGGTCCAGAAGAAATATTTGAGCCATCAATAACTTTGAGAGAGACTGGAATTTTTTTCATTATAATGGGTATTTTATTTTTCTGCACAACGGAAATATCTATAAAGTTTCCAAATGCACCAGAATCCAAAATAGCGTTGACGTCCAATCTTCTAAGGTCCCACTGTAATAGGAGAGACAGATTACAGTAAGACACGGTTTTAACATCTGTACTGGTGTTATTTAAGTATTTAAACTTACTCTTTTTGCTCTTTCTTAGGATTGGACAGTCAGTGACCATATGGTTGGGGTTTGCGCAGTACATACATAAATGGTTTGTTCTTCTCCTCAATCTTTCATCTGGAGTTAGTGGTCCTCTAATTACTCCTATTTCCATGGGAGATGGTTGATCAGTTGAGGAGGTCTTTAGAGGGTGGTACGCTGCAGTGGAGGGTTTTGGTGTAATATCCTGGTTGGTTTTTTCTGCCTTTCTTTCTCTTAATCTTCGGTCTATTTGTGTGGCTACCTTCATTAGGGCTTCTAGGGTACTGGGTAATTCCATTCGTGCAAGTTCATCCTTGATGATGTCTGACAGGCCAAGTCTGAACTGGTTCCTAAGTGATACCAAACTCCAAGCTGAGTCAGAAGCATATAATTTAAATTCAGTGATATATTCCTCCACTGATTTCTTTCCTTGTTTAAGGCTCCTCATTTTCTGTTCTGCGGTAAGTTGTATGTCCGTATCACGGTATAGCTCATCCATAGCTGTGAAAAAATCTGTTAAGGAATTCAACAGAGGGTCATTCACTTCACATAAATGATCAGCCCAAATCCTAGGCTCTGACCTCAGAAATGATATTGTAGTCAGCACCCTCACTCTATCTGTAGGATAGGTTTTAGGTTTTAAGCTATACAAAAGTTGACATGCGTTCTTAAATTGTCTATACATTCTTCTGTCACCAAAAAACAACTCTGGTAAACTTACTTGTGGTTCTGGGCCTGAGGTGTGTTCCTTCACATCTTTAAAGGGACAGTCTACACCTAATAAAACGTTATCCCATATGACTAATCGCAATCTTAGAATTCAAACGATACCCTGCATCCGTTTTTATTGTAGTCGCATAACCAACATCGCTTTATTCAAAGTTTGTGTTCCCTGTTGTAAATATGGCCGTCTAACTCCTCCCAATAGCTTCCCCTCCTTTGGTATAGATACCTTCTCCTTCACTGTTACGCTCGTGCACGGAGCTCCCAGTGACATCATCGTTCAGAAATACGCATGCGCATTGAGATTCTCCTAAAAACCGGAAGTCAGTATTAGATTTATAACGGAAGTCTGTATTCGATATCACACTCTGCAAAAACCAACTTGGTACCTGTGTGTTTTATTCGTCAGTGGAAGTAATAGCTTCACTGATTAATATAATATCGGTAATATCTAAATTAAATATGAATCTTTTCTATTTTTTCCAAACACATTATGATCTTCAACATTGTATACTAATTCATAATTACGATTCTGTTTTTCTTTTTTTTTTGTAAACTCTTCAAATAAATTGTGCTTACTTTTTAATTTATTTATTAGCAACATATTATTTTCATTTTTTTATAGGCAATCTGTACCCCAAATAAATAATTTTATATCATGAGCATTGCCGTTTTACTGTACTTTTAATCAAACTATCTGATTTGTTGGAGCTGTTCCTCTGCATTCCTGATTTTATGCTTGTGTTCATGTTCTTAAAATTACACGGACAATTGAACAATTATTAAATTGATGTTTATGAATCTATATTACAGTATACATCAATAAGTATATGTCTATTTTCCATAAGTGATTTATCTATATAAAGATACTGAATTAGCTTTGTTTATTTATTATTGCTGTATGTATACTTTAATTATGTACTGTGCTAACTCAATATTACATTAAACTAATTATTTCCCTATATGTATCTTAAAGATAATACAAAATTAAAAAAATCTATAATTTTAACATATAATGTTTTCGTTTTATTATCCTTTGTTGAAGGACGATTGAAAGTTTTAATAATTTAAAAAATAATAAATTTTGTAGACCACATCAACCTCTATATATCAATATGATGACAACAATCATCATTTTAAATATATATTATCTGCTTCTCATGATCTTACGTCTAACAACATTTAAAGTAGTGTTTTTCCACCAGTGTGCCTTGGCACACTAGTGTGCCATGAGAGATAATCAGGTGTGCCACGGCAGACTGACAACAGTGCAGGGTTGTCCCTCTGCCACAGGAATTTGTAATTTAAAAAAGTGTGCCATGGCCTTAAAAAGTTTGCAAATCACTGATTTAAAAGGAACAGTCTACACCTTGATAAAAACATTTTTGGAAGATATATTACAGCTTTATTAACCATATTACCCATCATGCAATTTTGCATAACCAGCATAGTTATATAATTAAAATTCATAAATATGTGATTAACTAGTATTTAAGTCTCTGCAAAAGTGCTCCTTTAGTGTATATAATCAGTGCTTGCTCCCAGATAACTTCACGTGCACAAGCACATTTTTAGCTCCATTAAATACATGGATAAACACCTGTATCTTCCTCTCTATCCCCCTCTCTCTTCCCCCCCCCCCCCCTAAATCTCTGTATCTCTCCCTCTCTCTCTACCACTATCATTCCCTCTCTCTCTCCCTCTCTATCTCCCTCTGTTTCAACCTCTCTATCTTTTTCTCTCACTCTCTATCTATTTCTATATATGTCTCTCTCTCTATTTCTCTTGCTCTCTATCCCCCTCTTTCGATCACTCTCTCTCTCTCTCTCTCTCTCAACACCTCTCTCTCTCTCCACCTCTTTCTCCCTTTCTTTCTCTCTCCCTCTTTTTCTCTCTGTCTACCCCCCCTCTCTCCTATCCCTCTCTCTATGTAACTATCTTTCCCTCTCTATATCTCATTCTGTCTCACGTACTCCATCTTTTTCTCCCTCTATTTCTCGTTCAATTTCTCTCTTTACCCCCCTCTCTCCCTATCTCACCCTCTACTTCCTTCTCTTTCTATCCCCCTCCCTCTCTCTACCCCACTTTTTTACTCTCTCTTTACCTCTCTCTTTATCTTGCTCTATCTTTCACACTCTATCAATCTACCTCCCTCTCTTTTTCTCTCCCTCTCTATCTCTCACTCTATCTCTCCCTCTCTCCCCACTCTATCCCTCACTCTCCCTCTCTAACCCCTCTATCCCTCCCTCTCTCTACCTCTATTTCTCTATCGCTCTCTTTCTCTCACTATCTCTCTCTCTCTCACTATCTTTATATCTCTCCCCCTCTCTCCCTCACTTTTTCTTCTTCTCTTTCTCCCCCTCTCTCTCTCCCTATCTAACCCTCAACTTCCTTCTCTTTCTATCCAACCGTCTCTCTCTACACCCTATATGAATATCTCTATTTCTCTATCTCTTTCTCTCTCTCTCCACCTTTTTCACTCTACCTCCCTCGTTTTTTCTCTCCCTCTCTCTCTATGACTTGATCTCTATGTCTCCCTCTATCCCCACTCTAACTCTCCCTCTACAAGCCCTCTATCCCTCCCTCTCTCTCTATTTCTCTCTTCCTCTCTTTTTCTTAATAAATCTTTCTCTCTCACTATCTGTCTCTCTATACCCCACTCTCCCTCACTTTATCTTCTTCTCTTTCTCACCTTTCTCTCTACTTCTATCTCTCTCCCTATCTCACCCTCTCATTCCTTCTCTTTCTATTCCCCCCTCTCTCTCTACCCCCCTCCATCTCTATACCTCTAAATCCCTTGCTTTTTTTCTCCCTCTCTCTATATATCTCTCACTCTATCTCTATGTCTCCCTCTCTCTACCTGTATTTCTGTCACTATCTCTCTATAACTTTATATATAATGTATCTAATTGTTTGTGTTGGAAATGAGAAAGAGAGATAGAGAGAGAGGTGGATGGAGAATACAAAATAAATAACGTGGTTTATTTGAAAATTTCTTCTATGATAATGGCACATATTGAGCATAAATAGGCTGCATCTATGGTGACAACAAGCCAAAATATTGTGCTATTTTTATTGTTTGTTCTCCGGTTGAGTGCTTCTCTATTGTATGATTCATTTAATTTACATAATTATTACAAATAAATGCCTATTAATTAAAGTCGTAACAATTTAAAATGAACATTCTTTAATCTTTCAGCAAATCTTAATATTTTAATAAAAATGTAAAACACAAAGATACAAAATTAAAAATTGAATTAATGTATTTTAACTTAATTTTTCAGATTTGAAAATGGCAGTATGCATTGTGAAAAGTTGTCCAAACTCTAATAGGAAGACCAAGCTAACAACATCTACTTCATTTCACAAATTTCCACCATATGGTGAACTTGTAAGGGAGTGGTTAATTCAAACAAAACAATTTGATGATGATATAGAAGCAATGGTACAGCGAGTTTTAGAAACCAATAAGTATGGCCGATATAGAATGTGTTCATTGCACTTCACACCAAGAGATTTTTATTCAATTGGTCTTAAAATGTATCTTTATAAACATGCTGTTCCTACAATTTTTGGAGAAAATCAAAAAAAGAAAATTTTAGCTCTGCAACAAGTGTCCTCTACGATAACAGCTAACACAGCAGCAAGGAATGTTGTTGTATCATTACAAGAAGGTAATGTAACAGAAACAGTTATTGATCCTGTTCAGCATTCTGCTGCAATTGCTTCAGTGGGAGTATCATATGTTGTTAATTGCCCAACATGTGGTCATCATGTTAACAAAATCTATTTAGATGCTTCTACTAATACTGAGCCAAAAATGGAAGATCAACAAACACAATTTGATCGTTCCTATGGAACATTTATGAAAAGTACACAAACATTAGCCTCCTATGGTATGAAGAATACTTATACATCTACAGTTGGATTAATCACTACGAAAGAGGCTTATACTTGGACCATGGGCAATGTGGAAGTAAACCACCAAACAAATTCTGTTGCAACAAGTACAATCAATGATGGCATCAATAATTATAATTTTTTGGAGAATAATGATGAAAGAATTATGTTAAATATTTCTCCAATTTATGCTGCGTCTGAAAACTATGAATCGGATCATGTAGACACTGAGTTAGCAGAAGAAATGGACACCATTAATGAAGCTTCAGGTTCCATAGTAGATACTAAACCATCTAATATAAAAGACCCTGATTACTCTCCTGAGACTACTCAGCAAACATTGAACGATACCACTATTATTCCTGATCCCTCTATTGATGATTATGTTAAAGAAAAAAAATTCATTGTATTTGAAAGTTGCCTAGACCAACTACTGAAACTATTGTCATGCAGTTATATTGGGTGTACTTCACCAATAATAAGTATAAAAAAAATAATACTATCATACTATCATAGCGATATCTGGGGAATGTTTGTCTGGACACGAAGATATACTATGGCGTAGTCAACCTACAATAGGACAAATGCCAATTGGTAATCTTATGTATTGTGCATCAATTCTGTTCAGTGGTAATCACTATGAAAAAATAAGTGAAATGTGTCAATTTATGGGACTACAAACAGTATGTAAACAAACCTTTTATAAAATCCAAAAAAAGTGTCTTTTCCCGACTATACATAGACACTGGATTGAAGATAGAGAGAGGAATCTAAACTTAATGAGAGACAGGGCTATCACTTTGTGTGGCGATGGGCAATGTGATAGCCCTGGATACAGTGCTAAGTATTGCACATACACTATGATCGAGGATGAGTCAAAAAAGATAATAGAATTTAATGTTGTGCAGGTGACAGAGGCTACATCTTCTGTTGCTATGGAGTCTACGGCCTTTAGGAGAGCGATGAACAAGATATTATGTGATTCACTTTATGTATTGCAAGTAGCAACTGATCGTCATATTAGTATAAGGAAAATAATCAGAGAGGAATATCCTTTAGTTAATCATCAGTTCGACATTTGGCACTATGGTAAAAACCTACGTAAAAAGCTGCTCTCAGCAAGTCGGAAGAAAAATTGTTGCACAATCTCTCCCTGGATTCAAGCTATAATCAATCATCTGTGGACGTCTAGCTTAAAGTCTAATGGCAATGCTGATTTGATGAAAGAGATCTGGCAATCTTTAATGTACCACATATGCAACATACATTCATGGCCAGATGGGACATTGATTAAAGAATGTGGACATGAAGAAATCGATGAAGAAGAAGAACATCAAAGACCCTGGATAGATAAAAAAGCGCCGCTTTTCTGGCATTACATGATATCGTTTGCGATTCAAGGATGGATAAAGACTTTGAATGCCTTTCGCATTTTTGCCATACGGGCGCAATAGAAGTCTTTCACAGTCTAGTCTTAAAATACCGCCCGAAACGCATACATTTTCAGATGGACGCAATGGATGCACGGACCACACTTGCTGTATTAGCTCATAATAATAACACTGAAAGGATCCAGGAAACTATTCGAAGACAAACTATAAAAAGTGGAATTTTTGGAGAACTGAAATTTAAGGCAGTGTATCCAAAAAGCAAACAGGAATGGCAATTGCGTCCAATATATGAATCTATGAAAATGGATCACATTTACCCTATGTTAGGCGATGTACTTCGAATTTATTCTGGACTTTTAGAACATTCGTGGGAATCTAAAAACGTTTTGCTACCAGATAATATAGCCAAAGTTCCACGTCCTACAAAAGAAACACTTTTGCAGAGCAAAAAATCTCGTTTTTTGTTGAAATAGATGTAATGCAAAAAACCTATTTCTTAAATATTTTTCTGTGATTTTGTAGAGTGGTAGACAGTAATTTTACATTTCACATATATATATGTTCAATAAAATCAATTTCATTAATATAAGATCATATCTATTCACATTCTAATTTTTTTTTTGTTGAAAAAAAATATAAAATTTTTAAAGATTTTTTAAAGTTTTATTGCAAGTTAAATATGAAGTATTAAAAAATATAGAATGAGATGTTCTACATATTTTTTTCAAAAAATTTGTTTAAAAAAGGTTAAAGCATTGTAAAGTTGTTAATCAAACAATCAAATTTTTGGGTTGTGAATACAAAACTTAAGTAAAAAAAATGTAATACTGTTAAATTACACTATTGTCAAACTTTATCTTAAATATGTGAAAACAAAATTTAAATAACATCTTTATATATTGTACCTAACATTTGAAAACAGTTTCCAAAAAAATAAATAGAAGATATAAATGAAAATATTTTTTGGAATAACCAACATAAGAATAACGTATAATGGAATGTAATAAAATTATAACTTATAAAAGTATTATATATGTTATCTCATTTATTCCCATATTAATTCTGACGCTGGGCCGTCGTCATCGGCGTATCGGAAACCACAGTAAAGATTATCTGCAGATGGGTAATGTTCTCTAATTTTGTTAACAACACATGAAGGGATTGGTACTCTTACTTTCGGTCCTAGATATCCATAAATTTTGTTTACAAAACGACGATAAGCCACTTTTCTGTAATCACTTTAAAATAATATATAAAGATAGAGTTTTAGAAAGTTTTATGATTTTCATAGAGATATTAAATATGTCGACACAGATATTGATTTTAATATAGAATAAAAGGACAGTATATACTAGTTAGGACATAAGCAATAGATACATTTTTTTAGAAACAATGAACAACATCTATGATAGACGATTTTGTTGTTGGTGATTATATGATCGATTGACCATCAACTACTGCTTTAATATGTTAAACTAGTGTAAGTAATAATGTGCTTAATAATGAGTAAATTTGTACCATATTTGATTATTTTATATATCCACTTAATAATAGAATAACCAAGGTATTGTTTTGCACAATAACATATACAGAAGTTTATCGTATTAAAGAATGGGAAGCTGTAAAATTGACTGAATAATTGTCAAACACATATTTTGATATATTAAAATAAAAAATGTAGGCTTACTCTTAGTGATTATTGTTTATTGACATAGTAAATTCATTCATAATCTAAAATGTATATAGGATAAGTTTTAAATTTAACAACAATATAGACAAATACCTCTCTCTCATTGATCCTTGCCGGCTCCGAGTATTGGAATAAAAACGTATACCATACGCATAGAATTCCTCAAGTAGGGCTCGATCGGCTAATTCAACTGAAACATAGTTTTCATCTGCTATGCAAAAAGAAGAATCTGCTAATTGGGCTTTAACTTCTGTAACTTCATTGCAACAAATACTTTCCACTTCAGTTGGCATGCTTCTGCAATTGCCACAAGTGCACCATCTAATGTTGCCTTCTCTTTTATTTTCCTGATTAGCCTCAGAAACTGACCCTTCACTTTGTATTGAATTGCTATCCTGTGTACTGTCCCTTCTTGGATCCCACGAATGTGACATGTGTCCAATCAAACTTGCATGCCTGTTACGTCTCCTTTCATTCATTTCTTCTCTCTTTTTAAATAAATAATTATTTGGGATACATTATTTAAAAGTATTAATTAATTATATCAATAAAAAATAATATTTATATCTAATTTATTGAAAAAATAGAGTGATAGAAAATATTTTTTTTTTCTATCCATTATTTTGTTTCAATATTTTAAATATTATGTTTTCTTTTTTTTTAAGAGCAAAAAGGTCAGAAGGTAGTTAAGCGCTAAGAGCAAGGTTTGTGGGAGGATGTTATATATCTATCGATAAAACTATATATCGGTGTATATAGTGGATATAAAATCTAATACTGGATAGGTGATAAGTGCTGTGTACGTACCAGTATTTGGAAATAAATATATAAAGTGAATAAAAGATAAAGGAAGCAAGGAAAGTACAATTGTGGATACAATTTATTTAAAATAGGTTTAAAACAATATATCAAATATGTGACAGTTAAAACATTTGTATCTAAAAGTATAGGGACGTCTCCCTTATTCGTTACTGTTTAGTAACACTTGGTAAAAGAGATCTAATGGCAGTGTAAAGTACTTGCGTTTTGAATTGCTGTTAGCAACTGTGAGATGAAAATGTATCTCCTTAGATGTTTAGTAGAGATTTGAAGTAGCAGTCGGGTAGCGGCCGCGTTGTATGCGGTTTGGCGTGGCGTTACCAGATGGTATTGATTTGCGCCTTTTTTGTAGCCGGTGTGACGTCACTAAAGCTGGTTGTGTGCGGCGTTTCTGTGGTAGCCCCTATTCCGCAAAAAATTTTTTTTTGTGGAAGTCTTGGGGGAGTAAACTGTGGAACTTGGCGGTCAAAATAAATGACTTGATGGTTAAAAGCAGTTTAGGGATAAAATGATCCTCAAATTGTGCTGACTGTGCGGTCGCGATGTAGCGACTAAAAAGAGCAGTTTGTTCCCTTTGGTTGCTAGTAGCAACTGGTGGATCCTTTAATGTCGAAAACTTGGCGGTCGTTGAAAACGACTATTGAGGCAGGTGTGTCTTTGCGTTCATTAAAAAATGACTAAGCGTCTAAAAAGTCTTAGAATGGCTTTGCGGTCACTTTATAGTGACTGGGAGATCTTTGCGGTCGTTAGTAACGACTCTGATGTTCCTATATAAGTGTGACCAGGCACAAGAACATAGGGTAAACGTCCTCCAAATGTGTAGTATAGTGAAATAAACAAAGGCTAAAAAACAAATAGCACAGTGTCTCAGTCAACGCGTTTCGCCCGTGGGCTTTATCAAGACATGTTGTTCTGTGCTAACATGTGGGTATTTGAATACTAACATCCATTTTCATTGGTGAACTAATTAAACAATTAAAGGTGGAATATGTTGTTCATAGTAAATCAGACTTAAGGTGGAATTGTTCAGTAATAGTCAAACTTTCAACATATAGTACATACATTCAAAAATTGGCAAGATATATATCTAAAGTTGGTAGACGGCGTGTTTAGGTGTTGTTTTTTTGAAAATAGATAGAAAAGGTGTCTAAAATGACAATGTATGTATATATTTATATATTAGACATGAGGAAGAATTAAGAATAGACACACATGTCTGCGAATAATCTGCTTATAAAAAAGGGGTAATGTCTAATTCAGAGTTCAGCCCTGTGGGGTGTAATGTGTCCATATTGTATATCATTTTGGCTTCTAATTTCAGTAGTTGGTTTTCTAAGTTGCCCCCTCTCCAGTTAAGTTTTACTTTTGCAAGGCCCCAAAATTTGAAGTGTTTCAGATTGTTGTTGTGACTTTCCCTGAAATGTGAGTACAAGTGTGTATCAAGATTCCCTCTGTCTATACAGGAGAGGTGTTCCCTAATTCTTTCACGGAGGGTCCTGGTAGTTTCTCCGATGTAATATTTTTTGCACGAACATTCAATGATATAAACCACTCCTTTATCCTGACATCTTATAGTGTCTTCTATTTTGAATTTAAAGTTATTAACCTCAATTTCTTTCTTTTTGCAACTGTATTTGCAAGAGCGGCACCCAAAGCATGGAAAAAAGCCAGATAGTTTTTTCCCTTCTAAGTTAATCTCATGGCTCTTTTTTGACAGGGGTTTTAGTTCACTTTGTGCCAGTTTATTCTTTAAATTTTGTGCTCTTCTGTAAATAATTCTAGGCTGTGTTGGTACTTTCTCTCCTATTATTGGGTCTGTTTGTACTAGGTGCCAATGTTTTGTTAGAATTTTCTTAATTAGGTTGCTGTTGTTATTGTAATTTGTAATAAATGATACATCTATTGTGTTTGATTGGTCTTCGTAGTTTAGGCTCGTTTTATCTTTATTCTTGTATGTATGATATGAACAAAAATGACAGAAACATCAACTTTACATATACATACAGTAAAAACAAAGCCATCTTTCTCGACCTTGACATAGAAGTAATAGATGATCAAATTGTAACCACTACACATTTCAAGAAAGTAGACGCCAACAATTTTGTACATTATAACAGTTGTCATCTAGAAAGGTGGAAGAATAACATCCCTAAAGGGCAATATTTAAGGATAAAAAGAAATTGCTCGAGACATACAGACTATGAGAAACAAATAACCATTCTAGAAACTAAATTTAGAGAAAGAGGGTATGACGAGAAAATTATCAATTCGGCAAAGGAAGAAGTAGATAAAATAGACAGAAAAACACTTCTCACATACAAGAATAAAGATAAAACGAGCCTAAACTACGAAGACCAATCAAACACAATAGATGTATCATTTATTACAAATTACAATAACAACAGCAACCTAATTAAGAAAATTCTAACAAAACATTGGCACCTAGTACAAACAGACCCAATAATAGGAGAGAAAGTACCAACACAGCCTAGAATTATTTACAGAAGAGCACAAAATTTAAAGAATAAACTGGCACAAAGTGAACTAAAACCCCTGTCAAAAAAGAGCCATGAGATTAACTTAGAAGGGAAAAAACTATCTGGCTTTTTTCCATGCTTTGGGTGCCGCTCTTGCAAATACAGTTGCAAAAAGAAAGAAATTGAGGTTAATAACTTTAAATTCAAAATAGAAGACACTATAAGATGTCAGGATAAAGGAGTGGTTTATATCATTGAATGTTCGTGCAAAAAATATTACATCGGAGAAACTACCAGGACCCTCCGTGAAAGAATTAGGGAACACCTCTCCTGTATAGACAGAGGGAATCTTGATACACACTTGTACTCACATTTCAGGGAAAGTCACAACAACAATCTGAAACACTTCAAATTTTGGGGCCTTGCAAAAGTAAAACTTAACTGGAGAGGGGGCAACTTAGAAAACCAACTACTGAAATTAGAAGCCAAAATGATATACAATATGGACACATTACACCCCACAGGGCTGAACTCTGAATTAGACATTACCCCTTTTTTATAAGCAGATTATTCGCAGACATGTGTGTCTATTCTTAATTCTTCCTCATGTCTAATATATAAATATATACATACATTGTCATTTTAGACACCTTTTCTATCTATTTTCAAAAAAACAACACCTAAACACGCCGTCTACCAACTTTAGATATATATCTTGCCAATTTTTGAATGTATGTACTATATGTTGAAAGTTTGACTATTACTGAACAATTCCACCTTAAGTCTGATTTACTATGAACAACATATTCCACCTTTAATTGTTTAATTAGTTCACCAATGAAAATGGATGTTAGTATTCAAATACCCACATGTTAGCACAGAACAACATGTCTTGATAAAGCCCACGGGCGAAACGCGTTGACTGAGACACTGTGCTATTTGTTTTTTAGCCTTTGTTTATTTCACTATACTACACATTTGGAGGACGTTTACCCTATGTTCTTGTGCCTGGTCACACTTATATAGGAACATCAGAGTCGTTACTAACGACCGCAAAGATCTCCCAGTCACTATAAAGTGACCGCAAAGCCATTCTAAGACTTTTTAGACGCTTAGTCATTTTTTAATGAACGCAAAGACACACCTGCCTCAATAGTCGTTTTCAACGACCGCCAAGTTTTCGACATTAAAGGATCCACCAGTTGCTACTAGCAACCAAAGGGAACAAACTGCTCTTTTTAGTCGCTACATCGCGACCGCACAGTCAGCACAATTTGAGGATCATTTTATCCCTAAACTGCTTTTAACCATCAAGTCATTTATTTTGACCGCCAAGTTCCACAGTTTACTCCCCCAAGACTTCCACAAAAAAATTTTTTGCGGAATAGGGGCTACCACAGAAACGCCGCACACAACCAGCTTTAGTGACGTCACACCGGCTACAAAAAAGGCGCAAATCAATACCATCTGGTAACGCCACGCCAAACCGCATACAACGCGGCCGCTACCCGACTGCTACTTCAAATCTCTACTAAACATCTAAGGAGATACATTTTCATCTCACAGTTGCTAACAGCAATTCAAAACGCAAGTACTTTACACTGCCATTAGATCTCTTTTACCAAGTGTTACTAAACAGTAACGAATAAGGGAGACGTCCCTATACTTTTAGATACAAATGTTTTAACTGTCACATATTTGATATATTGTTTTAAACCTATTTTAAATAAATTGTATCCACAATTGTACTTTCCTTGCTTCCTTTATCTTTTATTCACTTTATATATTTATTTCCAAATACTGGTACGTACACAGCACTTATCACCTATCCAGTATTAGATTTTATATCCACTATATACACCGATATATAGTTTTATCGATAGATATATAACATCCTCCCACAAACCTTGCTCTTAGCGCTTAACTACCTTCTGACCTTTTTGCTCTCGATTTCTTGCTTTCCTGGAGGGGAATTCAGTAGTTAAGCCGGTCTGTTCTTCTCTAGCGCTTATAATCTAATTGTCAACTGCACTATTCTTTTTTTTTAAAAAAAACATAAAAAAAGAGAAAAATAATTTTTTTTTATAATCTAGGACCACAAAAAATAAAAATATTAATACTTCAATAAAATTTAAATTTACATAGGCTTTACAATTTTAAATGTAGTTATAATCTAGAAATTATATACTTACCAGTCTTTCTATTTCTTGAATATCTAACTCATAAAGCGTAGGACGTTGATTTAAATCTTGACTGGACATAATACTTTATAAAGTTAAATATAAGAAATTGTTATTAGTGTATCTCTATCTATCTATATATATAACTATATATCTATCGATCAATCTACATATTTTATTCATAATAAATAAAGTATGAAATACATTACACTTACCAGTAGTAGAGGTAACTGTTATAGACTTTTTGAAAGTTTTAATTGAATTTGGATAACTCAATACTTAATTTATATATTTTTTAATGGCGCATAATATGAAGAATTAAACAGTGCTACGAAAATCTCATCTGCAGAAATAAAATGAACAATTAGATTATATTATGAATATTATTATTATCTGTTGTTTGTAGAACACAAAACAAATTTGTATGATAGGGTTAGATTTTACAGATTGATCATAGAGGAAAGATGAAGCCAGTGAAGGAGTCGGAAGAGAGTTGCAGAAGGTAAAGAGCGACGTGTGAGGAAGATGAGTCTGACAGAGACATTCATTAAGGATTGTAAAGGAGATAGGCGTTATTTGGGGTGACCAGAGAGGACAGAGTTTCAGTAATAGAGGCGTGAGAGGATGAGAGAGTGCATTTAAATATTAGTTGTGTCTTGTGTAAGGAATTGTCTAATTTTAGAGATGTTTTTAATGGGGAAGCGGCAGGCTTTAGACTAAGACTGAATGTGAGGAGTGAAAGAAAGATCTTCGTGAAATGTGACCCCGAAACGTCGGGCATGCGGTGTAGTGTTAATGATGGAGTTGTCAGTTAAAGAGCGATTGGGTGTGGAGAGTGTAGAAGAAGAGGGTAAAATATTGCAGTTTATGTGGAGTGATGGGGACGAAATCCAGATTGCAATGGATCAAAAAGGAAGTTTATTATAATGAAATGGGATAGGCGTGCATAAGCTATTTTGTAAACAAGCTTTGATGCAAGAGGGAAGATGGAAATAGAAATACGGCATGAATTGGATGGGGAGATAGGATCAAGGGAATTTTATTTTAGGATAGGTGTGACAGGGCATGTTTCATTGATGACGGAAATATAACAGGGCTGAAGGAGATTTTTAAAGTGTGTGCGAGTATAGGGATAAGGGTGGCACAGAGGGAGGACAGTAGCTGTGAGTGGATAGGGTCAAGAGGACAGTTAGTGAGGTGAGAGCGCAGTCTAAGTGCCTAAACGTATTCCTCAGTAACAGGGGAGAATGAGCTAAGTTTAAGGATATGGGGGTTGTGGTTGATTGAGACCATTTGAGGGGGTTTGAGAATGGATTTATTTTGAGAACTTAATTCATTTATGATGGAGTCGATTTTGTTATTGATGTGGTTGACAAAGTCTTGAGATGACAGAGTTGTTTTATTTGGAGGAGGGTGATGTCTTTGAAGAGTATTGAAAGTTGAGCACATACGTTATGTGTTTGCAGAAAGATTATAGATAAGAGTAGAGAAGTAGTGTTGTTTTTGAAAATATACTATAAATATTTGAAAATTTAATATTGTGAAAATAAACTATCAATGTTATAATGTATATTCTACATCCATAGTAAACTGTTACATTTACGTTTATAAACCAGTAGTTAGACATTATACAAGACTATACAATATGTGCATTAATATATTTTTTCATAAACTAATACCATGGTAGATAATACGTTAATAGATCAATGTACCTTCTATTACATGTATATATGAAATATCATAAATATTAATGCAGATATATATATACAAGTCGATTAAAAAAAAGAAAAAAATAATTTAAAAGACATTCAAGTATGTCTTTTGTTGATAAAAATTATTGGTGTCTGATTTATTTAAAGGGCCAGTCTACTATTAAAACAAACATCTACCACCCGTTTGATTAGCTTTAGATTATTTATATATATATATATATATATATATATATATATATATATATATATATATATATATATATAAATATATATATATATATATATAGTTATATACATATAGAAACAAATGAGTACACTATATTTTCTCCTCCTTGTTTATGTGAAAATAAAGAGCATCTTCAACAGCATTTTAAATACTGCAGCTACTCAGAGAGCCTAATGTGATTGGAGCATCTGGAATTTAATCATTTGTTTACTTGCGGACATGATACAAGCCCCATTTGTGATCTTAGCAGCTGCAGTAATAATAATGTAGGAGCAATGAAAATATCTAGCTATTAATGATAACGCGATTGGAAGCGAAAAAAAAAATTTCTCTGCTTTGTATATATTAATAATCATGTTTGTTTTGTGCTCTTGAGGGCCAGACTATAAAGAATTATTTAATTTATCTGTTCTAAACAGAAAAGGGAAGAAATAAGCTTGAAATGTGAAACATAAACTGACTTATTCAATAGTTTCAAATCCTAATCTGAAATTAAAAAAAAATTCTAATTAAAAAAAAAAACTATATATATATATATATATAAATATATATATAAATATATATATTTAAACCATGTAATGAGCAAGATAGAGATCTAAAATAAGGAAAAGCAGTTTTTGTCTTTAGCAGATCCTAGAGGAAAAAAAAGGAATGACAAATTGGTGTAGGTGGTCTGTCATAGTTAATACTCGCAACCAATGATACATCATAAGTTTAGAATGCCCACAAAAGGTGGAGATTGTAGTTTGCGCTTCCGTAAGGTACATTATGCACCTACTGGACTTATCAAATTATGATTAATTATTGTAAAAACGAAAGACACTTTGAATAACTAACAAAAACATGTTATCTTTGTGTGAGACAAACAGGTATTGTAGTTGCACATAGCAACCAATTATTAGGTTGCTTCTCAAAAAATAACTTTTTATAATTATCCATTTTTTATTATTTTGGATCATATAAACAGGCAGCAGAATTATATAATTTTAAAAACGACGTTAGAAAATAGAACATGTAATGTTTCGCTGTTGAAGTAGGACTATTTATTCAACCGTGACAAATACCAAATATAACATTAAAATACAATCAACATTAGCTAATGATAGCTATTTCATTTATAAAGCAGGAGAAAAAGGTTGGAAGAAAAAAGAACGCTGTATTTTTAAGGAACAAATCACGATCGCTGACTGCACTAATACTTACTGGACAAATTAACAGGTACTGGCGATAATGAGAAGCGTAAGAAAATTAGAACAAAACTTTTGTTCCGGATTTTTGGTTCCGGATGATGATGCGCATGTGCGAAGCGAAGATTGCGCGATACAGTTCTTTGATCGATGATCAAATTTCTATTGGACATTTTTGTGTAAGACAGTTAGTGACGTACTGGGTGGGCGGATTGAAGCGGCCATTTCTAACGGTGAAAATACAAGTTATCAGGCAACATAACTCCGGATGTGGAGAAGACAGAATATGGTTGACATAATGAAAGCAGATATTCAGAGGTTAATCTAACGGATGGGTAAATGTTGTTGTAGGTGTAGACTGTCCCTTTAAGTAATTCTCTAATTACCTTATTTTCAGCCTGTAAATCAAGTATAGCTTGTCCCATTTGATCCACTTTCTGATTTAAGTTATATACAAACTGTGGTACTTCAGCAGGATCCATGCTAAGTATGGTTATTTTTCTTTTTAAGGCTTAGTATTATGTAAGAAACTATAAACACTTGTTTGATTTTCCTGAGAGGAAATGCTGACCAGTTACTTAGCAAACAAATATAGGAAATTGTTGGTTTGTAACACTAAGTGATTTGATAACACTGGGTTCTGAATGTTATCAGTTGAATTAGTGTAAGGTTAGTTTGTTAAGTCGAAGGTTCAGAATATCCCCAAATATTCAGATAAAACTTCTTCTTTAACTCATAGAGTGAGATCAGAAGAGAATGATATTATAGGCACTGCAGGATTTAAATACAGAGACAACTTCAAGCGGAAAGCATTTCACACAGTCTTAGTTGTTAACATTCTGAATGAACTAATTTGCATTAAATGTACCTTTCCTGATATGAACAGTTCTTATTGCAAATGCGGTTGGTTAGATTTTCCTCTATTAGAGGTACTCACAGTTCATTCCAGACGAAGCATGCCAATTCAGCGTGTATGAGAAAGGAGCTTTAGCAGAGGGAGAAGTGTACTCTATTCATATGCTGCAGCTTGAGTAGCGTGTGACGTCAGACAAACACCGGCAGCGTGTAGAGGTTTGAAACAGAAGCTGCGATAGAAACTTTTCCGGTGAGTAATTATTAAAGGAGAATTTGTACCTTAGTTTGAGAGATGCTGGTTTAGAGAGAGACGGTACTTTGAGGAAAGCAGAGGTCCGGATCCAGATAGTCTGAGGACAGACTCCGGTCGTTAGAAAAGCTGCAAGTGAAATAAGCAAACAAAAGGATAAGTTCATGCAGTGTCTCTGATAGAAAAATTGATTCCCAGACAATGTGCTGTAGATAAAAGTTCAGAGTAGCCAACACAAAAGACCTGCAGGAAAAGATCAAAAGTTAGTTATAAGACTATAGTCACTGGAGGGAGCAGGAGGCTCAGAGTTACTCAGGGTTGAATAACAAAATACTAAGCAGTGATTGCTTAGTGAGCAGGTGATTTAAAGGAGCTGCAAGGAGGTAATTGGTGCGGCTAATTTAAAGAAACAGTATGCACAAATCCCTGACATACACATTTAAAAAAAACTAAAACTTTATGGGCTATATAAATAGATCACCTACAAAACATTTATGCAAAGAAAAAATGAGTAGATAATATTTCCCCTTTAAATATTGTCCTCTTATCACAAACAATTTTCTTGGAATAAACAGAGCTTCTGCTATCTCTGTACATGGGCTTTGAATATATTTATATAAAGTAATCATATCACCTCTAAAGAGTTTTTTATCTAGAGAAAACAGACCCAGTTTGGCTAACCCTTTGTCATAGCTTAAATTCTCTATTCCTCGTATTAGATTTGTGGCCCTTCTCTGAACTTTTACTAAGTCTGCAATGTCTTTTTTTGAGATCGGTCCCCAGATCTGCACTCCATACTCAAGGTGAGGTGAGGGATTTACATAGTGACAAAATTATGCTTTCCTCTCTTGCATCAATGCCTCTTTTAATACAAGCTAAGCTAGTATCTTATTAGCCTAAGAAGTTGCTGCCCTGCAATGTGCACCCATCTTTCGCTTGTTATCTATAACTACTCTCAAATCCCTTTCCTCCTCGATTTGTCTAAGTCTAGTCCCATTTAAATAATAGATTTCCTGCTTGTTTTTACTTCCAAAATGTAGAACCATGCATTGTCCCGTATTAAATCTCATTTTCCATTTACCTGCCCATTCTTTCAATTTTTGCAGATCCCCTTGTAAAGCGAGTTCATCCTGCACTAACCTAACGACCGTACACAACTTTGTATCACCTGCAAAAATAGAGATGTTGCTATTTAATGCTTGCTCCAAGCCATTAATACAAATATTAAAAATAACAGGGCCCAGTACTGATCCCTGGGGGGACTCCACTGATTACCTTTTATTCATATAGTTATAAATAAAAGTTAGTTAACCCTTAAACATATGGAATGATATACAAATAATAGAATTTCCCGAATGATAAGTGCCCTCTCTTGGACCAGTTGTCACATTACAATGGAATGAAAGGGAAATACTAGGGGAAATAGCATATAGGGGCACTTTTGGACCACATCCTGGAAATAATTATATCATAAAGTGAACACTGAAATAGCATATCTTATGTATAAGCATAAACAATGATTTTTGACATAGGAATGAACAAGGCTGGATTGACCCACAAAATCTGTTATGAATCTACAACCACCAAAAAAAAACCATGCTAAATAGTTTCTAAATGTTGTCCTGAGTTTAGCAATGCCCAATGTTTACATGTTCTTTGCTTTTTGCAAGTTATAGGGCAATAAGTACAAGTAGCACTTTGCTATTTCCAAAACATTTTTTTTCACAATTAGCGGGTTACATTGTAACACTAATGTCTGTCAGGAATTCCTGAATAACCCTTCACATGTATATATTTTTTTAGTAGACAACCCATAGTATTGATCTAGGTCAATTTTGGTATATTTCATGCCACCATTTCACTGCCGAATGCGATCAAATAAAATAAATTGTTAACTTTTTCACAAACTTTAGGTTTCTCACTGAAATTATTTACAGCCTGTGCAATTATGAAACAAATGGTTGTAAATACTTCTCTGGGATCCCCTTTGTTTAGAGATAGCTGACACATAATAATAAAAAGTTTCATCTTGGGGAAATCATAAATATAAGCACTCTCATATTTATTTATTTATAAAATATTTTACCAGGAAGGATACATTGAGATTTCTCTCGTTTTCAAGTATGTCCTAATCATATCTAATATAACAGCTATATAAGCAAAGCTGAAAAAAGAATATTTCACCAGTAGCTTGGTAAAAATAAAACTTGACTTTTATATCAGAATAAACATTAAAAATAAGCAGGGATGGAACCCCCAAACAGCAGCTTACTGACGCGTTTCGGCTGAAAAGCTATACTCATAATCCCTAAAATCCTATCTCACACTCAAATTTAAGAACCCCTCACTGAGTTCTGATTGGTAGAAACATCAATAAAAATGTAAAGGTACAGGGGTATATACTTTTCATTGTACATTTGACATGATATAAGCTTTTAGTATTCTACTGCAATTAGTATAGCATGGCATAAACCTTGACATTGTGTTATCTCATAATCAGTGACAAGTCTCCAATGTTAAAATACAGAAACATAAATGTCAATAATCATGTATTTAAAACCATATGTTATTGAAGAACGGAACTGTATACTTGTGGACAAACTGCATTGTGGAAAATAAATAATAGTGTTATGATCGTTTGAAAACACATGTCCACTTTCGTTATCCAGGGATAAACAAATCAGGGCTATTCATCAAATGAATGAATGTATTAATTCTGGGTATAAAAATATTTATACATACACATAGCCACAAAACACAAACTAAAGCTTGTGTGCCTGGCTGTTTATGTATATATGTATACCCATAATCCTATGATGAAAAGCCCCACACAATGTATGAAAAAGGAGGGACATAGGAATACCCTAGGGGAAATAAATGGCTAAACCTAGAAGGCAATGTATTACTAGACACAGGGGGCAATAAAGGATGCAAGTGCTAATCTTACTCACGACTGAAACCTGTGCCAAACTGAAAGGTGAACACCCACAGAGAGGTTGGGGGATGAGAAACTCAGCACCAATAATTGATGAAATCAAATTCAGTCCAAATGGCCTCTTGGTCTGAAGCCTGAATATCCAGTATATTTCTTGGACTTGGTATCTGCCCCCCCCCCCCCTTTCTGTGTTGGTACATTTTCAATAACCATGCACTTTAGGGAGCTGCAGTCATTTCTATCTTTGTTTACAAAGTGGCCCACCTGAGGCGTGCTGATCTTGCCCACATTTATTGTGGACATATGTTTATGAATTCTTGAGCTCACCTCCCTGGTAGTTAGTCCTACATATTGTAGGTTACAAACAGAGCACCAAAGCAGATAGATACAATAAGTAGATCTGCAGTTAAGGCAAGATGCCACATCAAAGCTCTCTCCCATCACAGACGATCTAAAATACGTATCAAGATGGACATATTGGCAAGTCTTACATTGCGAATAGCCACACTTGAAAGTCCCTTTGTGTCTTAGCCATGATGATGACGCCGTTGCAGACATGGACTTCTTGAGTTGGGAAGGAGACACAATACTACCAATTGATTTATTCTTCCTGTAGGAGAATCTACAGCCCTTCTTTACCATGTCTGCAAGTCTGTCATCTGCTACCAGCAGTTGAAAATGCCGGCATATGATAGTACAGATATCCTGATATTGGGCCGAGAAATCAGTCATAAATGTCAATTTGTTATCGATGGAATTTATGAGTTTGACCTGGTCCCTAAGTAGGGTATCTCTACCCATACTAACCACATTAACCCCTAAACCGCAGCACTCACGCATCGCAAACACTAGTTAAATATTATTAACCCCTAATCTGCCACCCCTAACATCACCGCCACCTACCTACATTTATTAACCCCTAATCTGCCGCCCCAACGTCGCCGCCACTATACTAAATTTATTAACCCCTAAACCTAAGTCTAACCCTAACCCTAACACCCCCTAATTTAAATATAATTAAAAAAAATCAAATTAAACCTACTATTAATAACTAAATAATTCTTATTTAAAACTAAATACTTACCGATAAAAATAAACCCTAAGCTAGCTACAATATAACTAATAGTTACATTGTATCTAGCTTAGGTTTTATTTTTATTTTACAGGCAAGTTTGTATTTATTTTAACTAGGTAGAATAGTTACTAAATACTTATTAACTATTTACTAACTACCTAGTTAAAATAAATACAAATTTACCTGTAAAATAAACCTAACCTGAGTTACACTAACACCTAACATTACACTACAATTATACAATAATAAATTACCTAAATTAAATACAATTACCTAAATTACAACAAAAAACAAGCACTAAATTACACAAAATAAAAAAAGAAATGATCAGATATTTAAACTAATTACACCTAATCTAATAGCCCTATCAAATTTAAAAAAAGCCCCCCCAAAATAAAAAAAAAACCCTAGCCTAAACTAAACTAAACTACCAATAGCCCTTAAAAGGGCCTTTTGTGGGGCATTGCCCCAAAGAAATCAGCACTTTTACCTGTAAGAAAAAAAATACAAACAACCCCCCAATAGTAAAACCCACCACCCACACAACCAACTCCCCAAACAAAATCCTAAGTAAAAAAAACTAAGCTCCCCATTGTCCTGAAAAGGGCATTTGGATGGGCATTGCCCTTAAAAGGGCATTTAGCTCTTTTTCTATTGCCCAAACCCTAATCTAAAACTAAAACCCACCCAATAAACCCTTAAAAAAAACCTAACACTAACCCCCGAAGATCCACTTACAGTTTTGAAGACCGGACATCCATCCTCAATGAAGCCATGAGAAGTCCTCAGCGAAATGGCAAGAAGTCCTCAACGAAGCCAGGAGAAGTCTTCCTCCAAGCCGGCAGAAGTGGTCCTCCAGACAGGCAGAAGTCTTCATGCAGACGGCATCTACTATCTTCATCCATCTGGTGCGGAGCAGGTCCATCTTCAAGACATCTGGCGAGGAGCATCCTCTTCTTCTGACGACTAACGACGAATGAAGGTTCCTTTAAATGACATCATCCAAGATGGCGTCCCTTGAATTCCGATTGACTGATAGAATTCTATCAGCCAATCGGAATTAAAGGTGAAAAAATCCTATTGGCTGATGCAATCAGCCAATACGATTGAGCTTCAATCCTATTGGCTGATCCGATCAGCCAATAGGATTGAGCTTGCATTCTATTGGCTGATTGGAACAGCCAATAGAATGCAAGCTTAATCCTATTGACTGATCGGATCAGCCAATAGGATTTTTTCACCTTTAATTCCGATTGGCTGATAGAATTCTATCAGCCAATTGGAATTCAAGGGAAGCCATCTTGGATGACATCACTTAAAAGGAACATTCATTCGGGAAGAAGACTTCGTTTGAAGAGGATGCTCCGCGCCGGATGTCTTGAAGATGGACCCGCTCCACGCCGGATGGATGAAGATAGAAGATGCCGTCTGGATGAAGACTTCTGCCCGTCTGGAAGACCACTTCTGCCGGCTTGGATGAAGACTTCTCCTGGCTTCGTTGAGGACTTCTTGCCACTTCGCTGAGGACTTCTCCCGGCTTCATTGAGGATGAATGTCCGGTCTTCAAAACTGTAAGTGGATCTTCGGGGGTTAGTGTTAGGTTTTTTTTAAGGGTTTATTGGGTGGGTTTTATTGGGGGTTAGGGTTTGGGCAATAGAAAAAAGAGCTAAATGCCCTTTTAAGGGAAATTTCCATCCAAATGCCCTTTTCAGGGCAATGGGGAGCTTAGTTTTTTTTAGTTAGGATTTATTTGGGGGGTTGGTTGTGTGGGTGGTGGGTTTTACTGTTGGGGGGTTGTTTGTATTTTTTTTTACAGGTAAAAGAGCTGATTTCTTTGGGGCAATGCCCCGCAAAAGGCCCTTTTAAGGGCTATTGGTAGTTTAGTTTAGGCTGGGGTTTATTTATTTTTTTTTTTTGGGGGGGGGGGCTTTTTTGATAGGGCCATTAGATTAGGTGTAATTAGTTTAAATATCTGATAATTTATTTTTTTATTTTTTTTGTAATTTAGTTAATTGTATTTAATTAATGTAATTTATTTAATTGTAGTTTAAGGTTAGGTGTTAGTGTAACTCAGGTTAGGTTTTATTTTACAGGTAAATTTGTATTTATTTTAGCTAGGTAGTTAGTAAATAGTTAATAACTATTTAGTAACTATTCTAGCTAGTAAAAATAAATACAAACTTGCCTGTAAAATAAAAATAAACCCTAAGCTAGCTACAATGTAACTATTAGTTATATTGTAGCTAGCTTAGGGTTTATTTTATAGGTAAGTATTTAGTTTTAAATTGGAATAATTTAGGTAATGATAGGAATTTTTATTTAGATTTATTTTAATTATATTTAAGTTGGGGGTGTTAGGGTTAGACTTAGGTTTAGGGGTTAATACATTTAATATAGTGGCGGCGACATTGGGGGCGGCAGATTAGGGGTTAATAAATGTAGGTAGGTGGCGGTGATGTTAGGGGTGGCAGATTAGTGGTTAATAATATTTAACTAGTGTTTGCGAGGCGGGAGTGCGGCGGTTTAGGGGTTAATATGTTTATTATAGTGGCGGCAATGTCGGGAGCGGCAGATTAGGGTTTAATAATTTATTTTAGTGTTTGCGATGCGGGAGGGCCTCGATTTAGGGGTTAATAGGTAGTTTATGGTTGTTAGTGTACTTTTTAACACTTTAGTTATGAGTTTTATGCTACAGCTTTGTAGTGTAAAACTCATAACTACTGACTTTAGATTGCGTTACTAATCTTGCGGGATAGGCTGTACCGCTCACTTTTTGGCCTCCCAGAAAAAGCTTGTAATACCGGCGCTATGGAAGTCCCATTGAAAAAAGACTTTATGTAAATTGCGTAAGTTAATTTGCGGCACAGCCAAAAAAGTGTGAGGTGCCCCTAAACCTGCAAGGCTCGTAATACTAGCGGTAGTAAAAAATCAGCGTTATGAGCCTTAATGCTGCTTTTTCACTCATACCGCAAAACTAGTAATCTAGCAGTAAGTTTGTGCATAGTTTAATCACAAGCAAATCTCTATTGAAATAGAAAGCACAATTCACTAATCTATATGATGGTCAAATGCTCTGCTTCTCTATGAGATGTAATTAGAAAGCAAAAAAAAAACCAGAAAATAGCTCAGGGTATAGAGCACCATGCTCCTGAATAGAACTTCACAAATTCATCCTTCACTTTAAGCAGTTAGTATTTTTCATTTTTTAAATTAATAGCAATATAACAGAACTCACTGTAAAATGTTTTAAACCCACAAAGATTTTAACAACTTCTTCTGTGCATGGTTTAAGGACAAACAAATGTTCAGTAAAAATAATTTTGATGAAGTTGCAGTATATTTCTGTATGGTAGATCATTATGAAATGTAAAATAAGTAAACCACCTATAAGCATCCAGATAGCTCAAGTGATAAAAACCTTTGTGCAATTCACTATGAATTATACATAGAAATATAGACTTTAAAAGGACACTCAAGTCAAAATAAACTTTATTATTCAGGCAGATCATACAGTTTTAAGACATTTTCCAATTTACTTCCATTATCAAATTTTGCAAAGTCTTTTTATATACACACTTTCTTGGGGAGCAAGCTCCTACTAAGCATGTGCACAAGCGCAAAGGGTATACATATACTAGTCTGTGATTGGCTGATTTTTTTTTATAATAATTTTTTATTGAGGATTTTCAAACATTACGACTAATGGTAACAGTCGCACGTGTTACAATATTAGACACAGAAACATATAAAATACATGAACAAGTTATCTTGAAATTAGTGATTGAGATAGTAAGTGACATGAGCTTCTGAATCCTCCATTTTGTAGTAATATTAGCTTATTGGAGTGACTACTAAGCTGACCACATGTGGGTCATAGTATGGTCATTAAAATGAAGCATATATGGTAATCTCTAGGAAGGCCACTCCAGGACCTTATGATGAGATGAAAATTCAAATTATATATAAGGGGGGGGGGGGGGTCAGCGGGCAAAAAGCCAATCTAGATATAAAGGGAAGGGGGGCGGAGCCTTTTAGTGTGAAGGAGAGAAGAAAGAAATCAGGCTACATCTGAGAAGGATAGTATGTTAGGATTGCCTGAAGTATAATCCTGAAGCTCAAATAAACTAGGAATTAGGTGATACATAGGATTTGGTTGAACATAACATGTAGAGCTTAGATTGAGACAGAATAATATTCAGCGGGTAAGCACCACTTGAGGTATAGGATATAGGGGGAAGAATAAACTATCTCATTAATATTGTCGTGAGCAGTAAATAAAGAAATCCGATATCCAGAGACGTATGGTATATAAACCAAAACCCCTTATTAGTTAGTAACGAGTATAGCTCTAGGCATATATAAAATATTAGGATATATAGTTTGTGTCCAAACAAATGTCGCTTGAGTAGGTAAGAGGCTGAGGAGTCTTCTTATAAAATAAAACTATTTTAATACTAACAATTAACTTGTAATATTTGTGTTAGATACAAATAAAGATCTACTCACCTGCATATCATCCGCCAACGATCAGCACATTGGTGTATCTATTATTTAATTTCTAAAGTAACTATACTTCATAGTCTCGGCCTCTGACATGGAGATCTATTATCCTACAAAGGGCTATATACAATATGATCGACTCAACTTGAGGTGTCTTGTAGAGGCCGAGGTGAACAGAGTGCAGTAGCTTGTTTAGATGAGTATCATACAAAGGATTCCCATAGGTTCTTCTAAAAAAAGCATCTTACTTAAGTTAGTCTAGGGTGAACCTCATATATAGTAATGATAGATGAGCGAAAGATATCAGGGAACTGTTACATGAGGTTACTGAAAGATAAATAATAAGCATAAGAGGAGAGAAATCAATAAAACATTCTGAAAAACACTAAACTCCAATGAACATTGATTAGACTAAGAGTTCAAGCCAACTCTGACTCTCAGAGCTTCTAGAATATTATCAAGTGAATAAGCATATCTCTCTCTCTCTCTCTCTCTATATATATATATATATATATATATATACATATATATATATATATATATATATATATATACAGGGAGTGCAGAATTATTAGGCAAGTTGTATTTTTGAGGATTAATTTTATTATTGAACAACAACCATGTTCTCAATGAACCCAAAAAACTCATTAATATCAAAGCTGAATATTTTTGGAAGTAGTTTTTAGTTTGTTTTTAGTTTTAGCTATTTTAGGGGGATATCTGTGTGTGCAGGTGACTATTACTGTGCATAATTATTAGGCAACTTAACAAAAAACAAATATATACCCATTTCAATTATTTATTTTTACCAGTGAAACCAATATAACATCTCAACATTCACAAATATACATTTCTGACATTCAAAAACAAAACAAAAACAAATCAGTGACCAATATAGCCACCTTTCTTTGCAAGGACACTCAAAATCCTGCCATCCATGGATTCTGTCAGTGTTTTGATCTGTTCACCATCAACATTGCGTGCAGCAGCAACCACAGCCTCCCAGACACTGTTCAGAGAGGTGTACTGTTTTCCCTCCTTGTAAATCTCACATTTGATGATGGACCACAGGTTCTCAATGGGGTTCAGATCAGGTGAACAAGGAGGCCATGTCATTAGATTTTCTTCTTTTATACCCTTTCTTGCCAGCCACGCTGTGGAGTACTTGGACGCGTGTGATGGAGCATTGTCCTGCATGAAAATCATGTTTTTCTTGAAGGATGCAGACTTCTTCCTGTACCACTGCTTGAAGAATGTGTCTTCCAGAAACTGGCAGTAGGACTGGGAGTTGAGCTTGACTCCATCCTCAACCCGAAAAGGCCCCACAAGCTCATCTTTGATGATACCAGCCCAAACCAGTACTCCACCTCGACCTTGCTGGCGTCTGAGTCGGACTGGAGCTCTCTGCCCTTTACCAATCCAGCCACGGGCCCATCCATCTGGCCCATCAAGACTCACTCTCATTTCATCAGTCCATAAAACCTTAGAAAAATCAGTCTTGAGATATTTCTTGGCCCAGTCTTGACATTTCAGCTTGTGTGTCTTGTTCAGTGGTGGTCGTCTTTCAGCCTTTCTTACCTTGGCCATGTCTCTGAGTATTGCACACCTTGTGCTTTTCGGCACTCCAGTGATGTTGCAGCTCTGAAATATGGCCAAACTGGTGGCAAGTGGCATCTTGGCAGCTGCACGCTTGACTTTTCTCAGTTCATGGGCAGTTATTTTGCACCTTGGTTTTTCCACATGCTTCTTGCGACCCTGTTGACTATTTTGAATGAAACGCTTGATTGTTTGATGATCACGCTTCAGAAGCTTTGCAATTTTAAGAGTGCTGCATCCCTCTGCAAGATATCTCACTATTTTTTACTTTTCTGAGCCTGTCAAGTCCTTCTTTTGACCCATTTTGCCAAAGGAAAGGAAGTTGCCTAATAATTATGCACACCTGATATAGGGTGTTGATGTCATTAGACCACACCCCTTCTCATTACAGAGATGCACATCACCTAATATGCTTAATTGGTAGTAGGCTTTCGAGCCTATACAGCTTGGAGTAAGACAACATGCATAAAGAGGATGATGTGGTCAAAATACTCATTTGCCTAATAATTCTGCACTCCCTGTATATATATATATATATATATTTGAACATATAATACAATATATCTTAACCAATTATTATGCTGAGGTTTATATTAATGTAACACCTCTGAAACCGACTAGGGTTACTCTTGTACCTTAAGAGAGAAAAAAAAAAAAATAGGAAACTAGAAGGATCCCACCTGATAGAAATGGTCACTTTTGGACCTATAAAAACTTAACTTAATAAGGAAATGTAGAATACAAAATATAAATATAACAGAAGAATGGAATGTAGGAGTTTTAGTTAGTTGAAATAATTCGCCCTAGTCTGTAATGTATATAGCATAAGGTTATCCCCAATCAAAAAACAGAAATCACTCTTGGCTCTCCCGAGGGCTTAAAGGGCCACTAAACCCAAAATCTTTCTTTCATGATTCAGATAGAGAATAGAAATTTAAACAACATTATAATTTACTTCCATTATTTATTTTGCTTAATTTTTTAAATATCCTTAGTTGAAAAAAAAGCAATGCACATGGTGAGCCAATCACACGAGGCTTCTATGTGCAGCAACCAATCAGCAGCTAGTGAGCATATCTAGATATGCTTTTCATCAAAGAATATCAAGAGAATAAAACAAATTAGATAATATAAGTAAATTAGAAAGATGATTAAAATTGCATTCTCTTTCTAAATCATAAAAGAAAAAATGTGGCTGGCATGTCCCTTTAAGTAGTCTATATAGGGGTGTCACACCCGTATGCAAATCTGAGGAATACAAAATAATTTCAGTATCAATGGTAAGACCTCAATTGCCGAGACAAAAAATATATCTATATTAATGTAGCAGAAAGTTACTGAAAAATACAATGACAGGTTGTATCTTCAATTGTAACACCAAGCTGTAATTTCTATAATGGTGGTGTAAATAGTATTACCCTATAGCTGCCACATGTGCATAGGAATGCACTGAGGGAATGCAGCAGGGAAATCGGTTTACACTCCAGAGGTCAGATAAGGCATAAAGGTAAAACAAAAAATAAAATATGATGCACAACTTCTATAAAAAATAATCAATAGTTAGTGCAACAAATGTAAGTGAATGAGGTGTGATTGAAAAAATAAGAATAAAGTCTTATAGGAAAGTATGAACGTTGTAAATTGTCCAATTAGCATAAAAACTGAATATGAGTGGAATTTAGGTGCAGGATACCACAGCAAAATAATTATGAAGTTTAGGCTTACCGGAGAATCAATTCGTTTGACAGAGCTGTGCGATACAATGTATGGTCATAGAACGCTGTGTTAGTCCGACTGTGCTGAAGTTGGCGTGTGACGTCACAGCCTCGTGGCTTGGATGAGCGTGGTTGTATCGCAGCTCACTGCCGATGCGGTGTAATCCGGAGTAGAGAAAATAGAGAGCGCTGTGGATTAATAGCAATAATATAATTTTACCAGATGCTGAATCGTAGGAAATGTGAACATTCTTCACTTTGGTATTTTGATCTGGTTGCGAGGATCCTTCTGCTGAAAACTCAGTGCAGAGCAGGAGTTGGCTTGTAGTGAATGAGAGGTATAACTTCAATACTAAGCAATTTGTGAAGTGGGAGGCAACCTTAAATAGGGTGGAGAGGATAAGGTGAGCAGAAAATTAAAGGGATAGTGATTTCTGACAGGTAGTATGAGAGGAAACCCTGACAGAATCCCCCATCTAATGAGCAACTCCAGGTGCTCATGGACCAGGGCGATCAGGGTTTCTTTGATGGAAACTGGAAACCAGACGAGGTGCTGAAATGTTGCTGGCAGGTTCCCAAGAGTCTTCCTCCTTGGAGTATCCCTTCCAGCTGATGAGGTATTGTAGAGCTCCTCGGTACAGGCGGGAGTCGAGAATAGATCTTATTTCATACTCGACATTTGGATCAATGGTAATGGTTGGAGTAGATCGTTGATTTGAGATACGTCTAACCTCCCTATAGGGTTTTAGTAGGGAGACGTGAAATGTTGGGTGAATCTTTATTGTATCAGGTAACTTGAGGCGAACAGCATTAGGATTGATCACTTTCTCAACTGGGTATGGTCTACCGAAAAGAGGGGAGAGTTTTCTGGATGGAGTATTCAATCTCAAGTTTTTTGTAGAAAGCCATACTAAGTCGCCTATTTGGTAGACTGGAGGAGTTCTTCTGTGTTTATCATAGTAATGTTTTTGTATGTCTTTGGCCCGTTTTATGGAGGATTCGATAGATTTGAAGTTAGAGGAGATGGAGTCAGACAATTCCGAGATGCTGGGAGAGAGGGACTGAGAAGTAGGTAACAACTGAAAAGAAGGGTGAAAACCATAATTTGCAAAGAACGGGGTTTGATTGGTAGTGGAATGTAACGTATTATTATAACAGAATTCGGCATAAGGTAAAAGTTCAGACCAATGGTCTTGTTGTGTAGAACAGAATGCTCTCAAGAATTGTTCAAGCCACTGATTACATCTTTCCGTCTGTCCATTTGTTTGTGGATGATAGGCAGTAGTAAGTCTTCTGTCAATGTTGAATATTTTACAGAATTGCGACCATAACTTGCTGGAGAATTGTGTGCCTCGATCGGAAAGGATAGTAGTGGGTATACCATGGTATTTGATGACATTGGAAATAAGTAAACGGATAGTCTCCATAGCAGTAGGTAGTTTGTTATATGGAATAAAATGACACATTTTTGTGAACAAATCCACAACAACAAGAATGGTGGTATTTTTTGAGGAAAGAGGTAGGTCAACAATAAAATCAAGTGCAATGTCAGACCATGGCCTCTTTGGTGTAGGTAGAGAAAGTAGCAAACCATAGGGGGGCTGTTTTTCCTTTTTTGAAACTATACATGTACCACAAGTTTGCACATGGTTCTTTATGTCAGTGGACATGTGAGGCCACCAATAGTTTCTGTTAACTAATTCTAAAGTCTTGGTAATGCCTGGATGCCCAGCGAGTACAGAGTCATGTACAGAATGGAGGAGAGTAGATCTGAGAGTAGGTGGGATATATAATTTAGAGTTGAAGTAGTAACAGCCGTCAGGTTTGATAGTAAGATCAAGCTTCGCCTTTGTTTGATCCTTTCTTTGTTCGATTTTTAGGATAGGCAGGGAGTTAGTGGTGAAACAGAGAAAATTTTGAGGTGGGATAAGAGATTGTTGAAGGGACGGTGAAGGTTTGTCGACTGGCATACGTGAGAGGGCATCCGCCTTCTGATTTTTTCCAGATGGGCGAAAAGTAATTAGGTAATTAAACCTTGATAGGAATAGATTCCAGCGGACTTGTCTAGCAGATAAGGTCCTAGTAGACTTTAGGTACTGTAAGTTCCTATGGTCGGTATAAATTAGAATAGGAATAGCAGTCCCTTCCAACAGGTGTCGCCAATGTTCCAAAGATAGCTTTATAGCAAGTAACTCTTTATCCCCAATGGGATAGTTTTGCTCAGCCAAATTCAGGGTTCGTGAGTAGTAGGCGACAGGGTGTAGGGTTTTTTTCAAATCTTCCCTCTGAGACAAGATTGCGCCTACTGCATAGTTGGAAGCATCGACTTCCAGGACGAATTGATATTTTGGGTCAGGGAAGCGGAGGATGGGAGCGGTGGTAAATTTTTCCTTTAGGAAATCAAATGCTTTTTGAGCTTCAGGGGACCATTTGAAAGTTCTATTGGATTTTGTTAATGAAGTAAGTGGAACTGTGAGCTTGGAGAAATTTTTTATAAACTTTCGATAAAAGTTCGCAAATCCCATAAAACTTTGTACCTGTTTTTTTGTTTTAGGGATGGGCCACTGTAGAATTGTATTGATTTTGTTGTCCTCCATACGAATGCCTGCTGGGGAAATTTCGTAACCTAGAAATGAAATAGACTGCGAATTGAATATACATTTTTCAGCCTTTGCGTATAGATGGTTACTTCTAAGTCTGGAGAGAACTTGTTTAACATGAGTGATATGTTCAGATAAGGACTTGGAGTATACTAGTATATCATCCAGGTAGATGACGATGTAAACATCCAGGATATCTCTGAACACGTCATTGATAAGATGCTGAAAAGTAGCAGGGGCATTACATAACCCAAATGGCATGACGACGTATTCGAACAATCCGTAACGAGTTCGAAACGCCGTCAACCATTCATCCCCAGATCTTATTCGGATTAGGTTGTAAGCCCCCCTTAGGTCTAATTTAGTGAAGTATTTGGCCCCTTCAAGTCTCTCTATGAGCTCCGGAATCAACGGTAAAGGGTACCTATTTTTTATGGTAATCTGATTCAATTTTCTATAGTCGATTATGGGTCTTAGTGAACCGTCTTTATTTTTCACGAAAAATATCCCCGCACCTGCGGGAGAAGTAGAGGGGCGAATAAAGCCTTTTTTTAAATTTTCATGGATATAAGTTTTTAGATGCAGAAGTTCGGGGTTCGACAGAGGGAATATATGCCCACAGGGTATTTCAGATCCTGGAATGATATCAATGGGACAATCGTATTTACGATGAGGGGGTAGGTTTTCACTTTCTGTCTTACTAAAAACATCAATGTACTCTTTGTACACATCAGGTACAAGGTTTTCAGGTGACACTTCGGTTGTCTGTAGGATAGTGACCGGAAAACAATTGTTAATACAGTAAGGAGAAGAGAAGCTCAGTGAGTTGTTAAACCAGTTTATAGTAGGATTGTGAGTTTTAAGCCATTGAATACCCAGAACCACAGGAGAGACAGGTGAACAGATTACATCAAAAGTAATAAATTCTCTATGGTGGTCAGTGGTACTCACCAGGAGGGGTACGGTTTCATAGGCCACAGGACCAGTGGTGATTTCTCTACCATCTATCCCCCTAAGAAAAACAGGAGACTTTTTCTGAGTTAGTGGTATTTTATTTACAGTGACATATTCCTTATCTATGTATGAGGCAGTGGCTCCGGAATCAACTATCGCTGATGCGCTGGCCCGCTGTTGTTCCCACTGTAAGAGAAGAGACAGTGTTAAATAAGAATGAGTTTGTACCTGGGTAGTACAACAAAATGGCTGGTATGAAATCTTACCCTTGTTCTGTCTGAGAAGGGATGGACAATCTTTTACTGTGTGATCGTCAGAGGCACAGTATAGACAAAGATTTAAGTTGCGTCGTCTGAGTTTCTCTTGGGGAGAAAGAGGACCTTTTACGAATCCTATATCCATAGGTTCGGCCAGGCTTTTAGTAGAGGAAGTAGTATGTGAGGTAGTAACTTGTTTTTTGTAAGAGAAATCATGTGATGACCTCTCTTGCTGCCTTTCCCTGAGGCGTCTATCTATGGTGATGGACAGGGTCATCAAATCTTCTAATGTAGGAGGTAGATCTATTCGTGAAAGTTCATCTTTAATAGGGTCAGACAGACCCAATCTAAACTGGTTCCGCAATGATAAGTTGTTCCACTGTGAATCTTTTGCCCATTTCTTGAACTCGGTGATGTAGTCTTCTACAACCCTCTTTTTTTGTTTCAACCCTCTCATGGCTGTTTCTGCCGTAATTTGTTTGTATGGGTCCTCATACAACTGACCCATAGCTGTGAAGAAATTCTCTAATGAGTTTAAGATTTCTTCGTTGTTCTCAAAGAATGTATTCGCCCAAGTACGGGGTTCACCTCTTAAGTATGATATCGTAGTAAGAACCCTCACCCTATCAGTAGGATAGGTTTGGGGTTTTAATGCAAACATAAGCAAGCATGCGTTTTTGAATTCTCTATACTGGGATCTATCCCCATGGAATTTCTCTGGGGGACTAACTTGGGGCTCAGTGCCAGAAATTCCTTTGTCAACCACATCCCTAATATAAGCTTTTATAGTCTCATTCTCAGTTTTAAGGGAATTGAGACCATCAGTTAATAAATCAACCCTTTGTTGAAGGGCAATTATGTGTGGGTTGGTCTCAGCTGGGTCCATATTACTTTAGGGCTTAGTATTCTGTCACACCCGTATGCAAATCTGAGGAATACAAAATAATTTCAGTATCAATGGTAAGACCTCAATTGCCGAGACAAAAAATATATCTATATTAATGTAGCAGAAAGTTACTGAAAAATACAATGACAGGTTGTATCTTCAATTGTAACACCAAGCTGTAATTTCTATAATGGTGGTGTAAATAGTATTACCCTATAGCTGCCACATGTGCATAGGAATGCACTGAGGGAATGCAGCAGGGAAATCGGTTTACACTCCAGAGGTCAGATAAGGCATAAAGGTAAAACAAAAAATAAAATATGATGCACAACTTCTATAAAAAATAATCAATAGTTAGTGCAACAAATGTAAGTGAATGAGGTGTGATTGAAAAAATAAGAATAAAGTCTTATAGGAAAGTATGAACGTTGTAAATTGTCCAATTAGCATAAAAACTGAATATGAGTGGAATTTAGGTGCAGGATACCACAGCAAAATAATTATGAAGTTTAGGCTTACCGGAGAATCAATTCGTTTGACAGAGCTGTGCGATACAATGTATGGTCATAGAACGCTGTGTTAGTCCGACTGTGCTGAAGTTGGCGTGTGACGTCACAGCCTCGTGGCTTGGATGAGCGTGGTTGTATCGCAGCTCACTGCCGATGCGGTGTAATCCGGAGTAGAGAAAATAGAGAGCGCTGTGGATTAATAGCAATAATATAATTTTACCAGATGCTGAATCGTAGGAAATGTGAACATTCTTCACTTTGGTATTTTGATCTGGTTGCGAGGATCCTTCTGCTGAAAACTCAGTGCAGAGCAGGAGTTGGCTTGTAGTGAATGAGAGGTATAACTTCAATACTAAGCAATTTGTGAAGTGGGAGGCAACCTTAAATAGGGTGGAGAGGATAAGGTGAGCAGAAAATTAAAGGGATAGTGATTTCTGACAGGTAGTATGAGAGGAAACCCTGACAAGGGGAAAGCAAGGGAAATGTAATACAAAAAAACCCTTTCTGTGTCTGTAAGGAAGGGGATAAAACTGAGCAACTTAGCAGTTATTTAAGTATTTTGTGAGTAACATTATTAAGAACTACCTTCAGGTCACTTGTGTGCCTTAGTTCTATAAGTTATAGTACAACTGGGTTCTATACTTATTCAAGGTGTCAAACCCCTATGAAACTTAGCCATGTCTAATATCTTAATATTGCAGGCAATACAGATAGTGAGTGCATGAATAAACCTTCTGGGTGCTTATTAGCAATAGTTAGCCAGATAAATTGCAAATAAATGTATATTTAAACTCGCTAAGTGAGTAAAACCTAGAGTAGTACCACTAGCCTACATCATGATAGTATATATCTAGAGTGAAATACTCACTAGAAAGCTTGTATGTATTGACAGTGGAGCTCTATAAAGAATGTGATTACAAATATTTCAAATCATACACCATCTTAGCAAATGGGGCACAGCTAGGTAAGGGTTACTGAGAAATGAAGACATATACGCTCTGAGTCAGCTAAATAAACAAGTAATAGTACAGGAACTCAAACTAAAAAAGAAAAAGAAACATCTTAGTTGTGTACTAGGGAAGTCTCATCCAGTCTTAACCTTTGATTGTAATAAAATAAGGGAAGATGAGGATTAGGTGAGATAGGCATGTAACAATGGCCTCAATAAAATTAACTACTCTATCCTATGCCATGTCTGTATATGTGGGGTCCCATTACGTTCCTGTGGGCATAGACAGTCTTACATGAGACCTTAGCTTGAAACTGCACGTAGCAGAGTTCTGTATGTCCAAAGTAAACCCATTTAGGGAGATAATCATGCCACCATTGCTTCAGTAGCACTGTGCTTAGTCCTATAGTCGCGGATCGGTGGAGCATAACTGGAAGTTCAAAAGAGGGGTCGGCCGCCCCCCCCCCCCCCCCCCTTGTAGGACACATCCAGTAATGATTAGGGTTGCAGGACTGAGCTCTTCTGCTCGTCTCATCCCAACCTCCTTGAGCTACTACTTGCAAAAAGAGTCGGACTCTGCTATGTGTTAGCGTACCCGACTGAAGGCCACCGAGAGAGCCTGGTGCTGCAGGTAAGTTAGTGTACAGCGGCTCCCAAGACTGAGCAGTACATGGATTCAAACTGAGCGACAAGGCTGGAAGGCAATCTATGGCATGGGGCAACGGCTCTTCCTAGTAGCACACGTCACCAATCGGACCAGTACTCACCAAACAAAGCTTCGGGTCTGGAGGAGAGCAAACTGGTGTGGCAAACTCTGAGTGCAAAGAAACAAGCAAGTCCTCCATTTTGCTGCAATATGCCGCTTCAAATTTTTCCAGCGCCATTTTGAAGTCCCAATAGGATTCCTCCATTGCTAGCTACTGTCTCCGTAATAATGTAGTCAGTTAGTTGAACCGGTCTATCCGGGTGAAGTAAAATGTTCTTTAGTCTGGCTCCAGAGGTTAGGTGCTATATACCATCAATAGAGATATACTTATGGTGATATGAGTAGGTCGCTCACCAGCTGACAAAACTGTTCATTATAACTATAGTTACAGAGCAAACCTCTTATTACCTTCAGTGTCCCAATAGATAGTTTAGGGTCTTGTGTTTTAGAGTTGCAATTTATAGTAGAAATCTATAAAATAACCCCTTTTAGTGAAGTTTAGCTGAAGGAGCTCACAAGGAACACATCCGTTAGCTTTGGCAGTTGTCTCCGCCACCTCGATTGGCTGATGTTTGTCACATGATACAAGGATCCGGAAAATGGGAGAAAAAATTAATTTGCCAGTAAAAAATCCACTGTTTTAAATTTAAAGTAGATGTTACTGCATTGTCTTTTTATTATGCACTTGTTAATTATGCAATTCTACTGCATTGAGTGGTCCTTTAATGGCAGATTAGAACCATAGGCCCAACAAATGTGCCCAGAAAGTGTGAGCTTATTTACTTTGTAGGATAGCCTTATGTTAATAAAGAGCCCTTACCACCTTTAATGGATTCTGTGAAGACGTTCTTTCTGCAAATTACTCCTGAACCTACTACCCCTTCAACTTGAGATCATGGACCACATCCTGCCCTTCAAGGTTTTTTTTCTGTGGTCCTCTGTATTACTGAACAGAAAACATATATCAGTAGTTTTTTGACTGAAAAGCTGTTCCACGCTTCTCATTAGGTAATTAAGCATGTGAATTTGTATAAAATGTTTAGATTTCAGTAGTAAACATTTAAATTGAATAATTTAATGTTATTTTGACATAAGTGTGAGTATAAAGTACTATGGCTGATGGGACCCTCAGCCAATCCTGTCAACAAAGTAATCAAATACTGTACCAACATCCATTTTAGTGACTTAAAGCAACCAATCCAGATGAAAGTTAGCCTGAGAACATTTATAATCTGGTATGTGCAGGCCATATTCACTTTCTTTCCTCCTCCGTTCAATGAAATTTACTATGAAATCTCACAGAATCATGTTGAAGCCAGTCAAATAGTGAATCCAATGAGATTAAAGTGTAAACTCAGCATTAAGGATGCTAATTGGCTGTTTGTTTTGTATTTTTTATTGAAAGTAGGAATAAGATCTATATGTTAACTCTGGTGAGTTGTTTTTAGGTTAAATTTATTTTCTCACAGTTCAATTATAAAGGAGATTTTATGTTGAGTAACTTCACCCTGCTAAAAAAGCGTATTCAGGACATGAGTTTAAGCCCTTGAGTGATAATGACGGCTCAGAGCCGTCATTAGCACTCAACTACCTTTTTTGCAATCTGGGGGCCCCCACCTGCTCCTACCCCAGCGATCGTGCCTGCATAGTGACAGGCATCGCCGAGACTTTCCGTTACGTGCGGTGACGTCACGCGCAACTTTATTTAAAATTTTCAATACAAAGTATAGGGAAAGGGGGCATGCTGCTTAGAAACCTGTATCTCAGGGATCTAAGCAGCTACAGACCCCCAAGACCCACCATTGGAAAGGTAATCGCCTAACTGTTCCAATAGTATAAGTCTGGGGGATCTGGGAGGTAAAATGAAAAAGTAAAAAACCTGAAAATATTAAATTCAACTTAACACTCAAAGGGTTTTAAAGGTGGGATACCCGAAACATAGTCCTTTTTTTACCTGCTCCTTCATACAGGGAGTGCAGAATTATTAGGCAAGTTGTATTTTTGAGGATTAATTTTATTATTGAACAACAACCATGTTCTCAATGAACCCAAAAAAACTCATTAATATCAAAGCTGAATAGTTTTGGAAGTAGTTTTTAGTTTGTTTTTAGTTATAGCTATTTTAGGGGGATATCTGTGTGTGCAGGTGACTATTACTGTGCATAATTATTAGGCAACTTAACAAAAAACAAATATATACCCATTTCAATTATTTATTTTTACCAGTGAAACCAATATAACATCTCAACATTCACAAATATACATTTCTGACATTCAAAAACAAAACAAAAACAAATCAGTGACCAATATAGCCACCTTTCTTTGCAAGGACACTCAAAAGCCTGCCATCCATGGATTCTGTCAGTGTTTTGATCTGTTCACCATCAACATTGTGTGCAGCAGCAACCACAGCCTCCCAGACACTGTTCAGAGAGGTGTACTGTTTTCCCTCCTTGTAAATCTCACATTTGATGATGGACCACAGGTTCTCAATGGGGTTCAGATCAGGTGAACAAGGAGGCCATGTCATTAGATTTTCTTCTTTTATACCCTTTCTTGCCAGCCACGCTGTGGAGTACTTGGACGCGTGTGATGGAGCATTGTCCTGCATGAAAATCATGTTTTTCTTGAAGGATGCAGACTTCTTCCTGTACCACTGCTTGAAGAAGGTGTCTTCCAGAAACTGGCAGTAGGACTGGGAGTTGAGCTTGACTCCATCCTCAACCCGAAAAGGCCCCACAAGCTCATCTTTGATGATACCAGCCCAAACCAGTACTCCACCTCCACCTTGCTGGCATCTGAGTCGGACTGGAGCTCTCTGCCCTTTACCAATCCAGCCACGGGCCCATCCATCTGGCCCATCAAGACTCACTCTCATTTCATCAGTCCATAAAACCTTAGAAAAATCAGTCTTGAGATATTTCTTGGCCCAGTCTTGACGTTTCAGCTTGTGTGTCTTGTTCAGTGGTGTTCGTCTTTCAGCCTTTCTTACCTTGGCCATGTCTCTGAGTATTGCACACCTTGTGCTTTTGGGCACTCCAGTGATGTTGCAGCTCTGAAATATGGCCAAACTGGTGGCAAGTGGCATCTTGGCAGCTGCACGCTTGACTTTTCTCAGTTCATGGGCAGTTATTTTGCGCCTTGGTTTTTCCACACGCTTCTTGCGACCCTGTTGACTATTTTGAATGAAACGCTTGATTGTTCAATGATCACGCTTCAGAAGCTTTGCAATTTTAAGAGTGCTGCATCCCTCTGCAAGATATGTCACTATTTTTTACTTTTCTGAGCCTGTCAAGTCCTTCTTTTGACCCATTTTGCCAAAGGAAAGGAAGTTGCCTAATAATTATGCACACCTGATATAGGGTGTTGATGTCATTAGACCACACCCCTTCTCATTACAGAGATGCACATCACCTAATATGCTTAATTGGTAGTAGGCTTTCGAGCCTATACAGCTTGGAGTAAGACAACATGCATAAAGAGGATGATGTGGTCAAAATACTCATTTGCCTAATAATTCTGCACTCCCTGTATATGAAATAAAAGTTTTATGGAAGTCACATGCTACGGCTGATTTTGACTGCCAAAAAAGCCCATTATGTAACCTAGTTTTTTGTTGTTGTTTTTTTTCGATGCTGGAAAATCACTAGCTGTTTTAGATTATTTGCCACAATTTAAGGATAATCTAGGTTACAGAATTTGCCTTTTGGTCTTTGTAGTGAGGGTGAGACAAGTACAAATTTTACAAAAAAGGAAGAAGTATTTAATGTCCCTCTTATGATCGGCCTTTATATAACATCAGCCCTGATCTAGAACCATCCCTTCCCAAACAGATCCTCTGTTTTTTCCAAATCTCACTCACTCTTTGTGATAACCTTTCCTGTATACATATGAGGCATGTGCATAATTGGCTGATGGATATCACATGATACAGGGTGTAAGGAAACAGAAGAAAATTTTGACATTTTTAAGTATTAAATCTACAGCTCATTTCAAATTCAAATTAAGTTGTATTGTCTTACTATTTTTTGTTAGTTATGCAAATCTAATGTATTTCATGGTTGTCTAAGATCTTATATGAAGAAAGTTAAATTGATCAGCACTCACTGTTTAAATGCATCAAATCATATAATAGCTACAAAACAGTCAAACTTGTTTGTGTTGCTATAGCAACATAGTCATCATGATCTTTGTTCGCAACACCACTGCAAGTAGAAATACAATCACTCAGCACAAAAGTATAAATGTACAAAATGTGTAATAAATATTCTTGAATAAATAAAACACTAAAATATGTGGAATAGCACTTAAAAAAAAAAGATTTAAATCAATGATAAAGATAAAAAATTAGCAGACTTATTTTAAAACACTCCAATTGTATGAATTAGCATAAACTAAGTTATAGTTGACCTTTTAATATAACAGTGATTTATGTTTTAAACTGTCATTCCTGTCTTCTATTGAAAGGGACACTAAACACAAATTGTTTTTTTTCCTGATTCAGACAGATCATGCAATTTTAAGCAATTTTCTAATTTACTTCTATTATCAAATCATTCTCTTGGTATCTGTATCTGAAAAGCAGGAATAAAAGCCTAGGAGCCATCCCATGTTAGGTTCAGCACCTGGGTAGCGCTTGTTGATTGGTGGCTAAATGTAGCCACCAATCAGCAAGCACTCTCCAGGGTTCTGAATAAAAAATGGGCTGGCTCCTAAGCTTTCATTCCTGCTTTTTAAAAAAATGTTTTTAAAGAAAACGAAGAAAAATTGATAATTGGAGTAAATTAGAAAGTTGTTAAAAATAACATTAACCCATTAAAAGAAAAAAATGGGTTTAGTATCTCTTTTACTTCTGGTGTTTAATATTGTTATAAACTGAAAATGTGATAAAATAGCAAACCAAATAAATAACTGAATTTAACTGTATGTATCTCTCCTGTTCGGTGGGGCAGGACAGCTATAGGATGTTTTATATAGAAGACAATTTCTTATTCATAAAATCTGTAAAAGGATAGCATGCAGTTTTTTTCCTGCTACTTTAATAACGTGGGACTAATGTGAGAGTGTCCTGTATAGGCTGAAGTTCAAGAATACTCATGTAGTAAAAGAGATAACAAATTAACAGGACTGGGTTAATGAGAATAGTTTACAGACTCGGCACAACTCCAAGACTTATGTCAGCAAACCAAGCAATGTGATTTAATTAAAACGCTACAGGGCAATTGTTTGTCAGTGCAACTAGTTTAGATTTCTTCAAATTATTAACTAATTTCACTGATGAGCGTTAAAAAAGCTATATTATATTAACTATATATTATATTGACTATATTAACTCATTGATTTCTATTGAATGCTCTAGCGGGTTGTTGTTTCATCTTGTCTATGATTAAAGTGCACCTCCGGCAGGACGCACCACTAATGGGTTAATTCATGTACCAGTCGAACTGAATGAGAGGAACAGAGTTCATTTGTAATATAATTTATTTTAGTGAGTTGTGACACGCAGTATCTATGGTACTTCTAATCTTCCAAGATAACCCTTAGCCCATTATCTGTTGCTGATTAACAAACATAATTATTTTACAGTACATTGTTGCAGGGTGAATGGTGGGGGGCAGTAAGCAGAACATTAAAAGGAGGTAGTGTCATTGCAGATTGCTTCACATCAGCCTTTTGCTTTGTGATCTGCTTATTAGTCCCTAGCAGTCTGCCAGGGAGTGGGGTTATGTGTGAGTGCCTGCAGGGGTTTGTAAACAGACACTTCTCAGCTGCTCTTGGCTGTTCTGTATCTTGTGATGCACAAAAAATTGGACAGGATTGAAATGGATGAGAAGCCGAAGAAATACTGCATTCGTGGAATGCATGTTGGAATCATTGCTGCAGTTATAGTTGTAGTGGGGGTATCAGTTGGGCTGGGTGTAGGTCTGACTCGTCCAAAACCCTGTGCAAGTAATGTGGATCCCACAACCTCTAGCACCTCTGCTGCTGCCACTACTGCCATTACTGCCAAGCCAGTGACTGAGTCTTGTCCTCCCAGTAATGATAACAGTGGGGGCTGGGGCGCCTTCAGACTACCGGATCACATTATTCCCCAGCACTATGACCTGGAGCTGCAGCCTTTCCTGGATCAAGATACTTACAATGGGACGGTGACCGTCACACTGAAGCTGACCAAACCAGACACCAGTCATCTGTGGCTGCACATCAGGGAAACAAAGATCATAGGGCAGCCCAGACTTACAAAAGGCTCAGACCAGGCGATCCACGTCCACGGGTGTTTCCACTACTTGCCTAATGAGTATGTGGTGGTGCAGTCCCACAATGTGCTTCAGGCAAATAACCCAGACGACCCCAATGACACCTACCGTCTGACCCTGCAGTTCTCTGGAAGACTGAATGGATCCTTAGTTGGATTTTACAGAACAACATATGAAGATAACGGTGTGACCAGGTAATGCATTCATCAGCTCTTATAGCTAATTCTTCCCAGCTATCTCCTTCTTTCGTTATTTTTAGCCAAGCTGTCTTTCTCTGTGCTGCTTTTCCCTGTAAGTTGTTTCTCCCCTACTGTATATCTAGGCTCTGAGAACAAATGCCTTTGTAAATTAGTTATACAATATAATTTGCTATGGCTAAAAAATGATTCCCCTCCATCCTTAGTTCTTATTACACTTAGACACGTAGCATTTAAACTGCTGCTTTACTGTAAATCAAGAGGCAATCCTTTGGAATAAAATGACAGATTTTGTGAAATAAGAACTGTACCAGCATTGTTAAAATGAGAATGTATCGGTCCGACTACATTTGCATGGATTTCTAGGGAACCTTGACCATTATTTCATATCTTTTAATAATATTTTCATTAAAACATTTTTTGAAAAATATTTAAAGTGTGTTTTGTGGTGGGAAAACTTGTCTGGCTGCCAAACACATATGTCAATAAGTTTTATGCACAGACTATCCGTGCAATAAACAGTTTTCAATTTGAAGCCATCTCAGTCTGACCAACAGGTTTTCAGCTGATTGTAATTGTTACTTTAAACAGCATTAGCTTAGAATCAAGAACCAAACCTATTCTTGCACTAAACCTATTTAAGTAAAATTGAAACATAAATGAATATCCCTTGCTCAGCAAACCAATTGCTTGTTTAGTCACAGGCAATAAATATATATTGCACATGTATAAGAGTTGAATCATAAGTTAAAAAAAGGAAAACTGCCTCTTCAGAATCTAAATTTTATTTCATGGACTGCCACATGTATGTGCAATTTAGCTTCAGCTAAAATATTTAGAGCCAGGGAACTAACTAATCAATCTATTTATAAAGATATGTAGAATCATTTTATGAGCCCAAGTTTTCAGAATTTTGCAAACCAAGCTATATGTATCATCAAATTAATAAACAAATCAATTTTCTTTATGTGCAACAGTATAGTTGGTTTTTACTGACAGATGATTCTTTTAAACAAAAATAAAACATACTTCTATATAAATGAACCTCTATACCAATCACGTAGAAAATAAATCAGTTCCTTTCCAGAATCAGCTGCTAAACGCATGGATGAGTTAAGTGAATGGACACCGTTGTTTTGCAAACAGGGAGTGATAAAGTAGTATATAGAATCACCCTATGCTGAACAGATGTAGATAACAGGCAGTAGTTACACACTAGTACTACTTGTTTTATACACACATTGCTATAGTTTGCTATAGTAAACCATTGGCATAATTTCACTATGTCCATGCATGATTGGAGAAAATGAGTGCACACAATCTACATCAGTATGCGCCACCAGTCTATTGCAATGAAAAAAGGTATCACTAAAAATTGTTACCTCAACTAGATGCATTTTTGATAAATATCAAAAATACTTCTGATTGAGTCTGAAACACAGGTTTTTAAAGAGACATTACACACTTTGAAACGGTAACATAAACACACACCACATATATATAAAACTGCAGTATACTTTCATTATTTATTTTGTCCCCTTTTCCTGTAATTTCATTCTGAAATTGTGAGCTTTTCAGTTCCTGTTAGAAATGGAAGTGCAGAACACTGTTATATTCCACACAGCCATTGGCTGCACACTCTAGTGACCTATTTATAAATGTCCCTAATTGGCCACAGTAGAGAAAGTAGCCCAGCTATGTTCCATAGTGCATTGCTGCTCTGGAAACTAATTTTAACTGTATATTAACCCGTTGTATGGGTTAAGAACATAGTTATATACAAGCATTAATAAAATACTCTGATAGAATATGTTCCTTTTACACATTTATGTCCCTTTAAATTACAGGAAAACATGACAGACTAAATAATATTATTTCACTACACACAATTCATTTAACATGTCAATTCTTTGCTCCTTCATTGACAATTGAAATATTGAATCTAACATTTTATTTTTAAAATTACCACAAGTATCTTATTAAAGGGACAGTAAAGTCATAATTAGACATTCATTATTTAGACAGAACATACATTTTTAAACAACTTTCCAATTTACTCCTATTATTTAATTTGTGTCCTTCTCTTGTTATCCTTTGCTGAAAGTTTTATCTAGGTAAGCTCAGGATCAGCAAAAAAAAACAAGGTTCTAGTTGCTGATTGGTGGCTGCATATTTATACTGATTGTCATTGGCTCACCCATGTGCTCAGTTAGAAACCAGTAGTGCATTGCTGCTTCTTCAACAAATGATACCAAGAGAATGAAGCAAATTTGATAATTGAAGTAATCTGGAAAGTTGTTTAAAATTGTATGTTCTACCTAAATCATGAAAGAAAAATATTGGGTTTCATGTCCCTTTTAAATTACAAGTTAGAGTTGCAAACTAGTAAAAAAAAAATAGGGGAATATCAAGCAGGAAATATAATTTAGCATGTTTTCTTTATTAATATTTTAGATTAGACAACATTTAAATGATAGCTGATAGAATATTTCAGATGCCACATTAATTAAAAAGGAAGCTAGAGGTTTGGCTTTTATGAGCAGTTAAAATTAATCAACCCTTGTTTTTTTTTTTTTTTTTTTTTTACTGTGTTCATAACTAATGAAACACATGTAAATAAAAACAATGTATACATCAATATATATATATATTTTTTTTTTTAGCCTGAATACTGAGTTTATTATGGTGACATAATATAAAAATAATACCAAGGGTCAAGTGTTTTACAGATGATAATCATGTGATGGCTGTATATATATATATATATATATATATATATATATATATACTAATTTATCATAAATAAATACATTTATATAGATATAGTCGGAAAACATGTATTCTTGTGGGAGATGTTTGATAGGTTACCATAATCAATGTCCAACGTGATCCAGCACCAAAGCTGAACTAGTGTGCACGCCCAAAGGCCACTGCAAACCTTGTCAAAATGCCAGAAATCCAAGAAAAGGCAGCACCACTTAGTTCATAAGCAGAAAAATACTTCTATTTATTTACATCAGGAACAGGTACAAATTGTCAGGACTACGTTTCGGGTTATTAACCCTTAGTTATGTCTGTGGTACAATACAATTCAACCACTTAGATACCTTCACACAGGTGTCTAACTCCTCCCATCTCATTATGACATCATTAGTTCACCAAGTTAAAGGGACATATCCCCTACTTTAAACATTGTTACAAAAAATTACACCACACCATTATAAATAAATATACAGAATGATAGAAAACTGTCAGAATAATTTTACAAAAATTGATTTAAATCATAATCCCTATTTATCCCCTTAGGGGTTAATGCATCAAGTTTGTGGATTCGTAGCATCTCTCTCTTTTTTTTTTTTTTTTTTTTTTATAGGGATTCCCTATTCTGCCCCCTTCTAGGAGGAGGTTCCCAGTCAATTATCTGGAACCTCAATTGTGCAATGGAATGACCAGCCTCCAAAAAATGGCAGGCCACTGGTGCTTCAATGTTTTTCCTTCTTATGCTAGATTTGTGCTGCACTATCCTTTCACGTACCTTTTGGGTCCTTTCCCCTATGTAAATTTTGGCACACGTACATACCATCGGATTAAACATATCCCATGGGGACTTAGGATGAACACAAGACCTACACTGTTAGCTAACAACAAAGAGTACTACACAAAATTTGAATACATCTTAAATAAATGCTCCCTTGACATTATTGTATTAACCATGGAGTACCTACAGAAAGCTATAGATCAGCAGCGTGATGAAGTTAAACAGCTGGAGTCCGCATTGAAAGAATCATGTAAGGCCGTTAACATGGAGAAAATGATCACAGATACAAATAATAAGATCACAGAATTGTGCAAGGAAATGGAAGGAAAAAAAGCGCACAAAATTCTTATGTGATGAACAGGATTACCAGATGTCTACAGTCTATCGATGGACCGGTGCACGACGAAGCTTCTAGACATCACCAAGATGGGGTAGCAGCACAGAAAAAACCTAGCCCAGGCAAGGGAAACAACCTTTCTTTTTGCTTGTAATATACCCTGTATTATCTTCCTTAAGACTCCCTACATCTGCTCTAACCAAAGTGTCCCTTAGATTAGGAGGACGGGTGTAGGCTGGCATGGGGGCATCTGCAAAATTCTCTAACCCCGGATTACAATCTCTTATTATATGCCAACAATGTCTTATAATACGTTTGTATATATGGACTATAATTATTAAATTCTGAAACAAAAACCATCCTATCCTTTTTTTTTTTTTTATCTTTTTTTCTCAGTCAGCTTGAGAGCCTCGTCTTGTTTTATCCTACTCACTTCTGTTATATTTCTATTAATGAGCTCTTCCGGATAACCCCTATCTAGAAAACGCGTACCCTCATCCATTAACCTTTCTCTTACCAAATCCTCATCTTTTTGGCAATGATTGTTTTAATGTGGGTGGATGTGCACTAGAAAAATGGAGCAGGGTATTATGATCAGTCTCTTTACGAAAAAGGTCTGTATATAACTGGCCATTATGTTTATAAATTTTTGTGTCTAGAAAGTGAACACTTTCTTCACTCCAAGTCAATGTGAATTTAATATATCTCGAATTGTTATTCAACATCTCTACAAACTTTTTTAGTGATCCAACATCGCCCAACCAGATGCCAAAGATTTCATCTATATAGCGCCACCAGGTGGCGTGGCGCCATATAGATGAAACATCTCATTCTCAAATACCAAGTGTTCTTCATACCAGTTCATATATAGATTGGCATAGGTTGGGGTAATTTTGGACCCCATGTGATGTGCAGTCACTAGAGGCAGGTGAGGCAGTGCTTCACCTCTCATATGGGCAAAAATATATATTTTTTTATTGGCTTTAAAAAAAAAAATGTAATTTTTTTTCCCAGCATTTTTTTTTCTCACAGCTATATGTTGTGCAATGAAGAGGCACAAGCAGGTCTGCCCACCATTACACAACATGCTGCGCCATCTACTGGATGCAAGTGGTTAAGATCATTGCATGGCCCATTAACTGCTTATTTGAGGCAGTCCTATTTGGGCTGAACCAATCCAGTGAGAGGCATTAGTAAGTGGAACATAGGGTTGGGGCTGGATGTTAAATCATATAAAACAAAACAAAAAACGGAAAAAAACTACTTTCATATATTTTGTTGCTGTCCTGTGAAGCTGACAGCTTTGCTAAAGTGAAAAAGAGAGTTCTGTTCTTCCCCTCTAAGTGCAGTGGAATGTGCCACTGTCACTTCCTGAATCCTTACAGAGCAGGAGAGAGACACAGAGAGCAGTGTTTCATCCACATCTTATTAAAGTAAGATTTTACTGATAGGGATTCTGTTAGTGAAAATGATAATTTAATGAATGTGGTTTAGTGTTTTTTTACTATTTTACAGAAAAGGATCATTTTTGTATTTTGTTTACTCAAACTTTACACCCACTAAGTTAGCAGCTTGCCTCTGTACTTCACACTAAATTATAGACTCATTTTCTGAACTCTCTGTAGCTCTGCTGTTTTATTACTTTAAAATGCAGTGGTCCCCCCCCCCCTTTGTGTGTGTGTCTCTCTCTCTCTCTCTATCTATCTATCTATCTATCTATCTATCTATCTATCTATCTATCTATCTATCCATCTCTCTCCTTATGTGTTGTTCTCCCCCATGGTCTCTTTCTCTCTCTGTCTCTCTTCCTCCCCCTCTGACTCTCATCCCTTATGTAATGAAAGAATCTATAAGCATAATTTGCAGCACTAAAGTAAAAAGTATGTTTTAAACATATTTTAATGGGCATGGATTTCTAGATCTCATAATCAGAGCAAGCATTGTGTTATCTGGCAAGAGTTTCTGTTACAATCCTTTAAACTAAAATCAGATGTTTATTAAGTTGACCAGTTTTCCAAGACACCATTTAAAGGGACATGAAACCCATATGCAAATTTAAATAACTTTCCAATTTACATCTAATATCTAATTTTCTTCATTATTTTGATGTCCTTTGTTGAAAATCATATCTAAATATGCTCAGTAGCTGCTGATTGGTGGCTGCACATAGATACCTCATGTGATTGGCTCACCCATGTGCATTGCTATTTCTTCAACAAAGGATATCTAAAGAATGAAGGCGTATCCTGCCACTGCCTCACCAGCCTCTGATGTCACTGCACGTCACTGGGCTGTACCTTGACGTTGGATGTAGAAAGTGTCCTAAAATAAAAAATAATTGTAATACAGAATAATTTCCAAAAGTTCTATCAAGAACTGTTGTGCAAACGCATTCTTAATCGCATCAATGCCACTATTGAGTGTAATATAGGTATACAGACTCACAATATCTAAAGTATATAGAATACATTTGTCGTAGTTATATGTAAGCCCATCAATTTTTAACAGTAAATCACTGGTATCGATTGAGTTAGAAAAGGTCTCAGCACCTTATCTAAATAAATTGAAATATTGGTAAATATGGAATCAGTGCCCGCCACTATGGGGCAGCCTGGGGGTTTAAACAAGTTTTTATTAACTTTGGGGAGTGTATAAAATACTGGAATCATGCACTCATTCTTAATTAGAAAATTATTTTTGTCCCCATCTATGATACCATGTTTGAAGTCCTTTTCTACAATATTAACAATTATTTTTAATATCTGCTTTGAAGGGTCCACAGGGAGCTTGCCATAAATAGAACTATCTGATAGTTGTAATTTAATTTTGTCTACATAATATTTTGTATCCAATATTATGGCTGCCTCTACCTTATCAGCCTGTTTCAAGATCACATCTTTGTTATTTCTTAAATAAACAAGAGCTTCATTTTCCACCAGTGAAAAATTGTTACATTTGTTTTTACATTTAATTCTATTTTTGTGTTGCAATTTTTAACATCACTTTTCACTAGGGAAATAAATGTATCAATACTGGAATCATACATAACTGGTGTGAATTTACTTTTATTGCGTAACCCAAGTGCTTAATAGATAATTCACTGCTTGATACAGGGGTGTCCAAACTTTGCTCTCCAGAGGTTTTGGAACTACATTTCCCATGATGCTCAGCTAGATAAAATGCTGGCTGAGCATCATCGGAAATGTAGTTCCAAAACCTCTGGAGAGCAAAGTTTGGACACCCCTGCATTAGAAGATACATTCAAACCATTATCCCATTGTTTTACATTTCTGGAAAAAATGGACTTGAGCTTGAGGTTTCTAAAGAACCTATGAAGATCTTGCTCAATTTTAAAGAAGTCCCTATAGCGTCCTTACAAAAGGAAAAACCTTTAGTTAATACCTTCTCTTGTGCAGGAGTTATCACTGTGCCGGATATAATAATTACAATTGGCGATTCACTTGGCGCGTTGTCCTCCTCGGTTGCACCTGACTGCTTGATATGGCACCTTGCTGGGCAGTGCCTCCGCCCCCCCCCCCCTCTACGACCCTTGCTTCGGATTCCCCCGAAGAGGAATCAGAGCTTGTTTCTGTGTTGCTACCTCATTTTGGTGATGTCTGGAAGCGTCGGCGTGGACTGGAAGTATTACGTCGGTCCCTTCCAGTTGGATCCCAGGTCCTTCGATAGACTGTACCCATCTGGTAATCCTGTTCATCACATAAGAATTTTGTGCGCTTTTTATCCTTCCATTTCCTTGCGCAATTCCGTGATCTTATTATTCATATCTGTGATCATTTTCTCTATGTCAACGGCCTTGCTTGATTCTTTCAATGCGGACTCCAGCTGTTTAACTTCATCACGCTGCTGATCTATAGCTTTCTGTAGGTACTCCATGGTTAATACAATAATGTCAAGGGAGCATTTATTTAAGATGTATTCAAACTTTGTTGTTAGCTAACAGTGTAGGTCTTGTGTTCATCCTAAGTCCCCATGGGATATGCTTAATCCGATGGTATGTACGTGTGCCAAAATTAACATTGGGGAAAGGATCCAAAAGGTACGTGAAAAGATAGTGCAGCACAAATCTAGCATAAGAAGGGAAAACATTGAAGCACCAGTGGCCTGCCATTTTTTGGAGGCTGGCCATTTCATTGCACAATTGAGGTTCCAGAAAATTGACTGGGAACCTCCTCCTAGAAGGGGGCAGAATAGGGAATCCCTATTAAAAAAGAGAGCGATGCTATGAATCCACAAACTTGATGCATTAATCCCTAAGGGGATAAATAGGGATTATGATTTAAATCAATTTTTATAAAATTATTCTGATGGTTTTCTATCATTCTGTATATTTTATAATGGTGTGGTGTACTTTTTTGTAACAATGTTTAAAGTAGGGGATAATGTCCCTTTTAACTTGGTGAACTAATGATGTCATAATGAGATGGGAGGAGTTAGATACCTGTGTGAAGGTATGTAAGGGGTTGAATTGTATTGTACCACAGAATTGACTAAGGGTTAATAATCCGAAATGTAGTCCTGACAATTTGTACCTGCTCCTGATGTAAATAAATAAAAGTATTTTTCTGCTTATGAACTAAGTGGTGCTGTCTTTTCTTGGATTTTAGGTTACCATAATCATACACTTGCTTATATAATGATTTAAAGGATCATTTGTGCTTTAAAATGTGCTTTCCCATAACACTTTGGTAACAGGAATTTCAGAGAAGAACTTGCCCAAATACTGGAGAAATGTAGCATTTTTGCTATCACTGCGTTTAAACAGAAATTGAGATATTTTTTTTTTATTTACCTATCAAAATACACACATATATAAACTGGACAACCCAAGGTATTGATCTATGCCCATTTAGGCATATTTTTATGCCTCAATAAAATATTATATAGAAAATCGTTAACTTTTTCACTAACTTTGGGTTTCTCACAGAAATTATTTACATATGCTTGTGCAATCATAGCACAAATGGTTATAAAAGCTCCTCTGGGATGCTTTTGGCTTTGCCATTGCTTTTTGTTAATCAGAAGGCTACTAATTGCGGCTGCACGCCACACTTTTGAAATCCCCTGCAATGAAAGGGTTAATTAGTTAGATGGCTAGGCTAATAGTATTCTAGTGTAAAGATTGCTCTTGTCACCTGACACCTCCCTGATCACTCCCAAACAGGTCTCCCACCACACCCAAACTCCTCACCACCATCTTTGACACTGGCAGTTCTTCTTCTTCTATCTTCCTTCTTCTTCTTTTCCCCTGACCCTTCCTACCTCCCCATAATCATTTTGTAAGGCGGCCCTCTGATTTTTCATTTTTCTGTAGTATAGCGTCCTATGCCTCCCTCTCCCTTCATGATTTATTTTCTGTAGCATAGCTTCCCATCCCCCACTCTGCCTTCTCTCCCAATGGATGATCATTACAGACAGTGAAACAAATGTCACTGTCTGCAACAATCTGGCAGTCTGCCTTCATATGGTAAATTAGTTACTGAAGACAGATGCCTGCAGCCCACCAACAGCAAGTCTCAGTTACCACTTGATAACCAAGATTACATGGACTGCCTGAAGGTCGGATGTAGATGTTACGATGGGCTATGTAATGCATGATGTAGATCTACATCCGATTGACGCAAGGGGTTAATTTGTTTCCTTCCAATAACGGACTAGATTACAAGTGGAGCGCTAATTTATATTGTGCCCGCAAATGGGCACATTTTCTGTAAAGCAATATTTAGCGCTCCTCTTGTAATCTGGCCCAACATGTTTTACGAGCTGCAGAGTATTACTTGTATGGGGAAATTGATCATTTATGTTTAATTTTTATATTTGAATTAGTTGTTTTTGCTCATTGAAACAACAACCAATTGCTCTCAAAAAACATGCCTATTCAAATCGACTGAGCTTGCAGGAAGCATAGACTTGCTTATTTCACCGCTTTACAGTAACTCTATACACAAATGCCAATACCTAGGTACTAGGGATGTGCATTCAGCAATTTTGGAGCCAAATTTCTTCGTGTGAAAGTGAAACACACTAAGATCTGTGCAAAGTCATATCTTAGTGTGTTTCACTTTCATAAGAAGAAATGTGGCTTTGAAAAGAGCTGAATGCAATGAGCAGCCAGCTTCATCTGCAATCGGCAGCTAACAAAACTGCTGAATGCACATCCCTACTAGGTACTGACATTTTCATAATGATTGGTGCTTTCAATGAGCATAACTACCACTTTCAATTGCAAGAATAAACCTAGCGGAGGAATGACTAATTAATTGAACCATGCAGCAGGTATAAAGAGTCATTGGTGTCACTGTATCCCTTTCAGGGATAGTTAGTCAATAAGATTGATAAATAAAATCGATTACTAGATTAAAACATAATTAGACTCACTGTCAACTTTTCGAGCAACATATAATCCATCTCAAATATTACAGTTTGAATTTTGGCATCTTAGAAGTCTTTTAAGAGCGTGGGGGTTTACTGAACTTCCAATGCGCGCGCAAACAAATTGGGAAAAACGATGGGACATGGCCAAAAGGATACCTAAAGCACTGTCAATCTCTTATCAAGACCTGCTTAACCCGCAAGTTTACTATAAAGCTCCTTACATAATTTCATGGGAGAGATCCCTTGGATTCCAAGCCTCCCAAGAGGAATGACCAAGAAAGCCCTCCATTGTGTCACTGTACTAGAATTATACCTTAAAATTTACACTCAATGGCACCTTTCACCTCTGAGGCTATTCAAAATCTCCCCTGTGAACTTGCCTCTATGTTGGAGAGGATGTAGACATGTGGGTTCACCGGCTCATATCTGGTGGGCCTGCCCAATGCTGCCTCCCATGTGGGACCTGCTTTCTAAACAATGTTCAGACCTCAATCCTAATATGTGGACAAATCCACAAAAGGTTCTGTTCCACCTGTCCTTTGAGTTGGCTCTTACCCCCAACAGCTTGATTGGTATATACCTGATGATGGCAGTTAAGCTGTCTATTGCCCGCCTGTGGAAGCAAGCTGCTATCCCCACCTGGAATGATATCTCTAAAACCATGAAATTTGGTTGGTTGGCATAGATTTCAAAGTATTTTTAACAATTTCTCCTTACCCCATTCTTTTCTCTATATCTTTTTCTAAATGTAGAGAAATCTTCCACTTACTGATTTCATCCTAGCAATACTTCATATACAAGAAAGTCAATAAGTTTTTCCCTATATAATTGAAAGAATAATAATAAAAAAGAGAGGTTCTTCATTTGGGGTCCACGAGTGGCCCTTTAACATTTCTGTTTACTTTATTTTATGTTCATTGCAATGTTGTGGCCCATGAGTGGCCGCTTAAACCATTTGGTAGATATTCTGTTTGAACAGCACTCACTACTTTTATTGAAAGTGTTATTTGTCATTTATATATATTGTGTAGCTATCAGATAATGCTTTTGGAAGTCTACCTTGTAACCAGTTCTTTTACCATATGCTATGTAATGACACTCTCTCATGGTATGTTTGGAAATGAATCTCAATAAAAAAGAAAATTAAAAAACAAAACAAAAACATAATTAGACCACAGAACAATCATATAATTAAACAGTTCTTAGATTTGGTAATAAATCAGAAGTTAACACAATAGTAGATCATAAGTCAATTGTCAGGCACCTACAAACTGAAACTCTGCAAAGTTTCAAAACAAAAGTCTTAGCATAAGGTCCACTAAATAATAATGTGGTACAAAACAGGACAGGAATACACATAGTGGTAAGGTTTTTGACAAAGCACACTCTGGTGTATAAAAAGCACTAGACATGCCAGCTGTTTATCTAGTGCCCTACATTATAGTTTTAATTAACTTTAGCTTCAATGTCTAGTGGTTAAAAGCTACATTTAAAGCACTATTTTACCACCAATGATTTCCTTTTTTTTAATATTTCTAGCATGAAGTTTGTCTGACTTATAACATGAGGGGAGAAAAAGCATAGTGCATGTCACTATCTCCCTGTCTAACATGATATTGTCCCGTATTTTGATGGACTAAGCACCTACATAATGGTTTAACCAGCATACTTATAGATGCAATGAATGTATCCTTACTCCAGGCCCCTGTGATTAAATAGATGCTACAACCTTTTAAAATCTGAGCTGTCCCAAATTCTTTGTTATCAAATAATAGTCTCATGGTGACTAGAATATAGTTCCTGACATCTTGTAAAATGCAGTTGTGGTTAAAAGCTACATTTAAAGCACTATTATACCAGCAATGATTTCATTTTCTTGGAATATTTCTAGAATGAAGTTTAGCTGACATATAACATGAGAAAAACGAAATAGTAGTAATAAAATATACAATGTCCACAAAAAGAGAGAACAATCTGAGAAAGATGTATAAAGCATAAAAGATCCTAAGCAACATGAGCATATCTGTAGGAGTTATATGCTATAGTCAGTATGTCTCAGAATGTAGAGGTCAAAGTTACACTTAATGTTAAAGTATAGCCCCATCTTGCTAAAACCTATTTTATATGACTTTATCTTCTTTATTATATTGGTCTTAATGTCCCAGATTCTTTGTAATCAAATAAGTCTCATGGTGATTAGAATTTAGTTCCTGGCATAGGTAAAAAGTCCTGGCACTCCTCTTTTGTCAGAGGAAAGGTGCATGACCTTCAACTAAACATCTTTCCTTAGGGAAATGCATTAGCACATGACCCACCTGTCACTTCTGCATGACTGTCTCATCTACGCAGAAACGAGTCCCTCGCTGACAGGCAGTGTACCCTGTGAAGGTGAACTTTACCCACAAATGTAAGGGTAATGGGATTAAATTGCTATAACATTTGTTTCAGGCAAACAAGGGCTAAATCACTACTGTATGTTATGCAGCACTGAATTAACCCTGTGATGAGAGTGGGAAGTGACCTCACCGGATGGGGGCGTGGCTTAGGGTTATTATTGTCTATCGCAGTTACTAAGTCAGATGTATTGTGCAAGCTGTATACTCTATGCTCTGCAATAAAATAGCGTTGTACCTTCTATGCTGTGTCCTGCATCTCATGGTGTCAGAAGTACTTGCCAGCGCTTCTGTTTCCTGAACAATGACGATGTCAAAGTTTACCTCACCTGAGCCTTTTGATTTCTCTCAGCCTGCAGCTTGACCCACATGGCGTGAGCGGTTTCAACGCTTCAGGATTGCTTCCAAGCTGGACAAGGAGAGTGGTGAAGTACAAGTTAATTCTCTTTTATACTCTATGGGGAAAGATGTGGAGCCAGTGTTCAATGCCTTTACTCTCCAAGAAGGGGAAGAATTTGACTTTGAAATAGTTATGAATAAACTCAGTGCCCACTTTGTACCCAAAAGAAATGTGATTCATGAGAGGGCTTGTTTTCACAAACGTGCTTAGCATGTGGGAGAATCTGTGGAGTCATTTGTGCGCAGCCTGTATGAACTAGCTGAATTCTGTGAGTTTGGTGTTGCTAAAGCAGAGGCAATTCACCATGTGGGTAAATGCAATTAGAGGTCAGTGTGTAAACAATCTATTGATAAGGAAAGCAGCCTGTGGTTTGGGCCTGGTCGCCAGAGTGAATGAGATTTCAGAAGACATGTTTGGTGAATTGGGCCTACTGAATTGCAACCCAGTCGGAATATCACTTAAAGGTGACGCAGTCCCATACAGCATTACCACTCGTCGTAGAATTCTGTTCCCGCTCATGCCTCAAGTGGAGAAGGAACTTCTGCGTATGAAGAATATGGGAGTAATTGAAGAGGTTGTTGAAGCAACTGACTGGTGTGCCCCCATTGTGCTTGTTGCGAAGAAAAATGGGAAGGTTCGCATCTGCGTAGACTTGAAAAGGCTGAATGAGGCGGTAAAGAGAGAGAGATATGTGCTGCTGACACTTGAAGACATAGCTCCAAAATTGGCTGGGGCAATGTTCTTCTCTACACTGGATGCTTCCAGTGGCTTCTGGCAGATACCTCTAGATCCAAAGTGCCGCAAACTGACTACCTTCATTACACCGGTAGGTCAGTTTTGCTTCTGCAGACTCCCCTTCGGGATATCCTCTGCTTCTGAAATCTTTCAAAGAGAGATGAGTTCTCTTCTAAGGGAACATGAGGGCACAGAATTCGTTATGGACGACATTTTGGTGTATGGGTCTACATTGGAAGAACATGATCAGCGATTGAGCTGTGTGCAGCAGACCATTAGAGAATCCGGGCTGAAATTAAATAAGGAGAAATGCCATTTTAGGAAAGCTGAGTTATGTTACTTTGGGCATATCATCAATGGGGATGGCATCAAGCCGGACTCTGATAAAATCCATGCTATTGAACAGATGAAAAGTCCTTCTGATGTACATGAGCTGAGACAAATATTGTGCCTTGTAAATTATGTGGGCAGGTTCCTTCCAGATTTTTCCACAATACTACACCCTATCACAGAGTTGCTAAAGAAAGATGTTGCCTTGGTCTGGGGACCTTCACAGGCAGAATCCTTTGTGCAGGTCAAGTCCCTGCTGGGGTCTATGACCCTTCCAGATAGACTGTGGTTAGAGCTGATGCGAGTAGTTATGGGTTAGGGGCCACCCTCCTGCAGTTGAATGAGAACAAACTACAGCCCATTGCCTACTGTTCCCATACACTGATGGCTGCTGAGTCGAAGTACACCCAAATTTAGAGAGTGCCTGACTGCAGTTTGGGTCTGTAAGCGCTTCCAGTGTTACCTAGTGGGTTTAGAGAAATTTAGTCTGGAGACTGACCATAAGCCACTAGTCCCTCTAATCAACTGCTATGATATTGACAAAAGACCCCTAAGATGCCAGAGACTTCTGATGAGGCTGCTCAGGTTCAACGTTCAGGCAGTGCATGTGCCGGGGAAACAACTGGTAGTGGCAGATACACTTTCCAGGCTCCCACTGGCTGCTGCTGAAGAATCTTCAATTCCATTCTGGCATCCAAATCCATTTCGTCCGGGAAGCTAGAGCAAATAAGAAAGGAAACCTATTTAGATACTGACCTTCAAGAAGTTATTAAGTACATAAAAGAAGGTTGGCCCAAGAGCCGGGCAGCCTGGATGTCTCTAAGTTCTTACCAGTCAGAAAGGTCACAGCTCACGGACCTGGATGGGTTGGTGCTTTTCCAGAACCGCATTGTTATTCCTGTTAGCATGCGGCAGGAGATGTTAAGCAGGATTCATGATGGCCACTTGGGCATTACAAAGTGCAGAGAAAGGGCAGCTACGGCAGTTTGGTGGCCTGGGATCAGTTCCAACATTGCAAGCCATGTGTCAAAATGTGCCTTTTGCTGGGAATGCCGGCCTACTCAGAGAAGGGAGCCCTTGATTTCTACTCCGCTGCCTGCAGGCCCATGGCAGAAAATTTGTGCGAACTGCACGGGAAAAAGTACCTAGTCGTGATTGACTACTATTCCAGGTATTTGGAGATTGCACCATTGAATGAGATCACAAGTCAAGCCGTTATCACTCGTCTCAAGAGCTTGTTCGCCCGATGGGGCATACCAATGGAGTTAGTGAGTGATAACGGAATGCAGTTTGCTTCCACGGAGTTCAGTTCTTTCAGCAGTGAATATGATTTTGTCCATTCTACGTCAAGTCCACATTACCCACAGGCCAATGGAATGGCTGAAAGGGCAGTTCAAACAACAAAGTTCATTTTGAAGCAATATGAGCCGTACCTAGCCCTCTTGTCCTATAGGGCAACTCCCATTCAAGCCACGGGTTTTAGCCCAGCACAGCTGATGCTAGGACATCAGATTCGCACCACTTTACGAGGTCCTTAGGAGGGATGAAGAGGCTAAAAGGGGCTATTGATTCTTCTACGACAGGAGATACTCTGTGAGGCCCTTGCAGGAGCTGAATGTGGGTCAAAGTGTCAGAGTTAAACTGGATGATGAGAAGAAATGGAAGATGCCTGCTACGGTAATTGGACGCTCTCCAGAACCAAGGTCTTATGTAGTCTTTTCTGATGGAGGGACAGTCACACGTCGAAATCGAAAACATCTTCAGCCAGTACTTGAGAGTTTGGGACTGGATGCCTCAGTACCACAGCCGGTGGGATCCCCTGTTTTAAGAGTGGTACCTTCCCCTCAGCAAGATCACAGCAGGGATACTTCTTTGCTTCCAGCAGACTCTCAATCACCTTCTTCTGTATCAGAGGACAGTTCATGTAAAATGACATCAAGTGGAAGGGTGGTGAAACTTCCAGCCCGATATCGGGATTAACACTATATATATATATATATATATATATATATATATATATATATATATATATATATATATATATATATATATATATTCTTTAACTTGTTGTTTGTTGTATACTAAACAAATCTATTTCTGTATGCTTCTTGTATACCTTGTTGTTTGATGTATTCGAAGAAAAAAATTTTTATGCTTTTTTCTTTGAAAAGGGGAAAATGTGATGAGAGTGGGAAGTGATGTCACCGGATGGGGGCGTGGCTTAGGGTTATTATTGTCTATGTCGCAGTTACTAAGTCAGATGTATTGTGCAAGCTGTATACTTCTATGCTCTACAATAAAATAGTGTTGTACCTTCTATGCTGTGTCCTGCATCTCATGACAAACCCATTGATTGCTTTTGTGTGTTATGGAATTTAAGGGTTCTAGTCTTGGATGGGGAGAAGTTGGGTAGTGTCACTGCAAATTTAAAGAGCTTAGCCAGTGAGTAATCTACCTAGTGGACTGGTTGTGCACAAACACACGCTTCCTATAATTTGGAGAATCATAGGCCTAGATTTGGAGTTTGGCGGTAGCCGTGAAAACCAGCGTTAGAGGCTCCTAACGCTGGTTTTAGTCTACCTCCGGTATTTGGAGTCATTAAAAAAAAGGGTCTAACGCTCACTTTTCAGCCGCAACTTTTCCATACCGCAGATCCCCTTACGTAAATTGCGTATCCTATCTTTTCAATGGGATTTTTCTAACTCCGGTATTTAGAGTCGTGTCTGAAGTGAGCGTTAGAATTCTAACGACAAAACTCCAGCCGCAGAAAAAAGTCAGTAGTTAAGAGCTTTCTGGGCTAACGCCGGTTCATAAAGCTCTTAACTACTGTACTCTAAAGTACACTAACACCCATTAACTACCTATGTACCCCTAAACCGAGGTCCCCCCACATCGCCGCCACTCGATTAAATTTTTTTAACCCCTAATCTGCCGACCGCCACCTACGTTATACTTATGTACCCCTAATCTGCTGCCCCTAACACCGCCGACCCCTATATTATATTTATTAACCCCTAACCTGCCCCCCACAACGTCGCAGCCAGCTACCTACAATAATTAACCCCTAATCTGCCGAACGCAAAGCGCCGCCACCTACGTTATACTTATGTACCCCTAATCTGCTGCCCCTAACACCGCCGACCCCTATATTATATTTATTAACCCCTAATCTGCCCCCCTCAACGTCGCCTCCACCTGCCTACACTTATTAACCCCTAATCTGCCGAGCGGACCGCACCGCTATTATTATAAAGTTATTAACCCCTAATCCGCCTCACTAACCCTATAATAAATAGTATTAAGCCCTAATCTGCCCTCCCTAACATCGCCGACACCTAACTTCAAACATTAACCCCTAATCTGCCGACTGGAGCTCACCGCTATTCTAATAAATGTATTAACCCCTAAAGCTAAGTCTAACCCTAACACTAACACCCCCTAAATTAAATATAATTTTAATCTAACGAAATTAATTAACTCTTATTAAATAAATTATTCCTATTTAAAGCTAAATACTTACCTGTAAAATAAATCCTAATATAGCTACAATATAAATTATAATTATATTATAGCTATTTTAGGATTAATATTTATTTTACAGGTAACTTTGTATTTATTTTAACCAGGTACAATAGCTATTAAATAGTTAAGAACTATTTAATAGCTAAAATAGTTAAAATAATTACAGATTTACCTGTAAAATAAATCCTAACCTAAGTTACAATTAAACCTACCACTACACTATCAATAAATTAATTAAATACAATACCTACAAATAACTATAATGAAATAAACTAACTAAAGTACAAAAAATATTACAACAATTTTAAACTAATTACACCTACTCTAAGCCCCCTAATAAAATAACAAAGCCCCCCAAAATAAAAAAATGCCCTACCCTATTCTAGATTACTAAAGTTCAAAGCTCTTTTACCTTACCAGCCCTGAACAGGGCCCTTTGCAGGGCATGCCCCAAGAAGTTCAGCTCTTTTGCCTGTAAAAAAAACATACAATACCCCCCACCAACATTACAACCCACCACCCACATACCCCTAATCTAACCCAAACCCCCCCTTAAATAAACCTAACACTAAGCCCCTGAAGATCTCCCTACCTTGAGTCGTCTTCACCCAGCCGAGCCAAATTCTTCATCCAAGCGGAGCAAGAAGAGGTCCTCCATCCGGTAGAAGTCTTCATCCAAGCGGGGCAGAAGAGGTCTTCCATCCGATTGAAGTCCTCATCCAAGCGGGATCTTCTATCGTCATCCATCCGGAGCGGAGCGGCAGGATCCTGAAGACCTCCGACGCGGAACATCCATCCTGGCCAACGACTGAACGACGAATGACGGTTCCTTTAAATGACGTCATCCAAGATGGCGTCCCTCGAATTCCGATTGGCTGATAGGATTCTATCAGCCAATCGGAATTAAGGTAGGAATATTCTGATTGGCTGATGGAATCAGCCAATCAGAATCAAGTTCAATCCGATTGGCTGATTGGATCAGCCAATCGGATTGAACTTGATTATGATTGGCTGATTCCTACCTTAATTCCGATTGGCTGATAGAATCCTATCAGCCAATCGGAATTCGAGGGACGCCATCTTGGATGACTTCATTTAAAGGAACTGTCATTCGGCTAGTAGGCGTCGGGAGAAGAGGATGTTCCGCGTTGGATGGAAGATGATGGCTCCTGAAGAAAGAAGATTGAAGATGCCGTTGATAGAAGACTTCATCCGGATCATGGACCTCTTCAGCTCCCGCTTGGATGAAGACTTCAGCCGGATCATGGACCTCTTCAGCTCCCGCTTGGATGATGACTTCAGCCGGATCATGGACCTCTTCAGCCCCCCGCTTGGGCTTGGATCAGGACATCGGAGGAGCTCTTCTGGATCGATCGGTGAACCTGGTATGGTGAAGACAAGGTAGGAAGATCTTCAGGGGCTTAGTGTTAGGTTTATTTAAGGGGGTTTGGGTTAGATTAGGGGTATGTGGGTGGTGGGTTGTAATGTTGGGGGGGGGGGGTATTGTATGTTTTTTTTTACAGGCAAAAGAGCTGAACTTGTTGGGGCATGCCCCGCAAAGGGCCCTGTTCAGGGCTGGTAAGGTAAAAGAGCTTTGAACTTTAGTAATTTAGAATAGGGTAGGGCATTTTTTTATTTTGGGGGGCTTTGTTATTTTATTAGGGGGCTTAGAGTAGGTGTAATTAGTTTAAAATTGTTGTAATATTTTTCTTATGTTTGTAAATATTTTTTTATTTTTTGTAACTTAGTTCTTTTTTATTTTTTGTACTTTAGATAGTTTATTTCATTGTAGTTATTTGTAGGTATTGTATTTAATTTATTTATTGATAGTGTAGTGTTAGGTTTAATTGTAGATAATTATAGGTATTTTATTTAATTAATTTATTGATAGTGTAGTGTTAGGTTTAATTGTAACTTAGGTTAGGATTTATTTTACAGGTAATTTTGTAATTATTTTAACTATTTTAGCTATTAAATAGTTCTTAACTATTTAATAGCTATTGTACCTGGTTAAAATAAATACAAAGTTACCTGTAAAATAAATATTAATCCTAAAATAGCTATAATATAATTATAATTTATATTGTAGCTATATTAGGATTTATTTTACAGGTAAGTATTTATCTTTAAATAGGAATAATTTATTTAATAAGAGTTAATTAATTTCGTTAGATTAAAATTATATTTAATTTAGGGGGGTGTTAGTGTTAGGGTTAGACTTAGCTTTAGGGGTTAATACATTTATTAGAATAGCGGTGAGCTCCAGTCAGCAGATTAGGGGTTAATAATTGAAGTTAGGTGTCGGCGATGTTAGGGAGGGCAGATTAGGGGTTAATACTATTTATTATAGGGTTAGTGAGGCGGATTAGGGGTTAATAACTTTATTATGATAGCGGTGCGGTGCGGTCGGCAGATTAGGGGTCAATAAGTGTAGGCAGGTGGAGGCGACGTTGAGGGGGGCAGATTAGGGGTTAATAAATATAATATAGGGGTCGGCGGTGTTAGGGGCAGCAGATTAGGGGTACATAAGGATAATGTAAGTAGAGGCGGTTTACGGAGCGGCAGATTAGGGGTTAAAAATAATATGCAGGGGTCAGCGATAGCGGGGGCGGCAGATTAGGGGTTAATAAGTGTAAGGCTAGGGGTGTTTAGACTCGGGGTACATGTTAGGGTGTTAGGTGCAGACGTAGGAAGTGTTTCCCCATAGCAAACAATGGGGCTGCGTTAGGAGCTGAACGCGGCTTTTTTGCAGGTGTTAGGTTTTTTTTCAGCTCAAACAGCCCCATTGTTTCCTATGGGGGAATCGTGCACGAGCACGTTTTTGAGGCTGGCCGCGTCCGTAAGCAACTCTGGTATCGAGAGTTGAAGCTGCGTTAAATATGCTCTACGCTCCTTTTTTGGAGCCTAACGCAGCCTTTATGTGGACTCTCAATACCAGAGTTATTTTTATGGTGCGGCCAGAAAAAAGCCGGCGTTAGCTACGCGGGTCCTTACCGTCAAAACTCTAAATCTAGCCGATACAAAGCAGTTATAACCTAACCATTTTCCACACAACAATATTTAACATATTGAAAAAGTGTTATTTTTATTTGCAGAATTTTAATGTTATGCAGCAGTAAATTAACTATTTGATTGCCTATGTGTGCTGTGAATTTTTAAAGGACAGTAGACACTGATATTTTTATATAAAAAGTTTAGTTGTGCATATTTTTCATGTAACTTACAGAGTTAAATAGAGCAATTTCTAACTTTCAGACCTTTAAATGCTCTCTTCCCTAAGGCTATAACCCTGCTACATATCTCTCCCTAACTGCTTTAACCATTTTGATGTGGATGATCAGCTATACTCGTCATGCATTTTGCAGCCTTTTCACAATGCAGCAGGATCACTGATCAAACACTGATTTCCGTGATCCCCCCACACTACAGGTCAGAGATCATTGGTGGCCTAGTGGGTGGCATTCTCAGGCTTCATGGGACTTGGTGACATTAAAAAGAGGCTGAACCAGGATTCACTGGTAGCTGCAAGGGAGCTAGATGGGAGAGGTTCTTCAAACCCCTTGATCTCAGCTCCATTAGCAGCTACAAACCTCTAAGACCCCTCATTTGAAAGAAATGGCCTTTCAAATGGTGGTCTTGGAGCAGTACTAGAAAGCAGATATTTTAAAAATAAAGTAAAAAATACATGTGGTTTTGCTTGGTTATGTTATATTATATTCACAATGGGAAAATTATGGCATGTCTAGAGACCGCTAATAAAGTTTATTTTTAGTAGACAAATGCATACAGAGGAAGCATGACCCCAAAATGATGTGATTGTGTGTTAATCGCCATAGAACAAGCTAACAAGTTATTGAGCTGGTGTTCATTCCAGAGACAGCGCTTCTCTCTGTATGTAAATGATATATGATCTTGAGAAAGTCTCCTTAAGGGTGATGGGGGAAACAGATGTGGACTCTTTGCCCAATGTGCTTAGATGAATATGGCTGCACCTTACTGACGAGGCTCATTGAAGGCCGAAACAATCATCTGGGGTTGCCATGTTACTTGTTCAGAGAGGGATTGCCTGGTGTTTAAGATCTGGACTGACCTTATTAGGCGGGATCTGATATACCTCAGGAGTTTTATTCTCTGTGAAAAGCATTATTAGGCTAAAAGAGAGTGCTCCCAGATTTCCATAGAACAAACTAACAAGGTATTGAGCTGGTGTTCATTCTTGAGAGTGCACTTCTCTTTCTGTATGTTTCTAGAAGACAAGCTTCTCTTAAAAGATTGACACCTATTTCAACTGTAGTTACTCTTGATGACAATTTTGGGCTAGATTACAAGCGAGGCGCAAACGCCCGTTACGCTTCAATCCTTAACGCGATCTCAGAGCTGTGGTTAACTGTTTTCCAAAACAAAAAAGTTTCACAAAACACATCAAAAATACATTACAAAGTACAGTTACACTCATATTAAAACTGTCTACTAAATTTTTTAAATAAAAATATTGCACAGAAAAGTTTTATAAGGGCTCAAAGATTGGATATCTCGGGTGTTGGAAAACAAAAAGTAAAGCAAATGGCAAATTAACATTGAGACACATACATATACATTGCTAAAGATATATTTGTATGTATAAAGAAATGTTTATATATGTGAACATACATATTAATGCATGTATATATGTATTTTCAGTTATATATACATACAGTATATAAAAACATTAATATATTTGTACACATAAATATAAGTGCATTATATCCCTTTGCCATTAAGTAGATTAAAACATATTTATGAAATATTCATATTTAAAGTGACACTAAACTCAATTTTTTTTTCATTCGTGGTTCAGATAAAGCATGTTATTTTAAGCAACTTTCTAATTTACTCCTCTTATCAATTTTTCTTTGTTCTCTTGCTATCTTTATTTAAAAAACAGGAATGTGATTCATAGGAGACGGCCCATTTTTGGTTGAGAACCTGCTTGCTTATTGGTGGCTAAATGTCAGTCACCAATAAGCAAGCGCTATCCATGGTGCTGAGCCTAAAATGGGCTGGCTGCTAAGATTTACATTCCTGATTTTTTTTTTTTTTTTTTTTTTTTTTTTTCTTCAAAACCAAGCTTTATTGATGACAAGTTGAGTTATACATTACATATTAAATCGTTTACAGGCATAAAGGCTTTTACATATGAATAAAGTGCTGTAACTGGTTCCTCTAATGTGTCTACAGTTATTTATTTAGTATTGTGGTCATAGAGAGGATGTAGTCCAGTATGCATTAAGATCTCAACCTTGTCTAATACTTCTTTCTTATTAAACATGACCATTGAGCTTGTTATTTCTATGTAAGCTTACAGTATTCTAAGAAATATTAACTGATAAACTGAGTATTAACAATTTGAAAGATGCATCAGGCAGATTTTTATATATTGCTCAGGTTTCCAGCTTTTCAGGGTCACATTGCTGGAAATTTCTAGATACCTGATGTTTACTCATTAATATGAGCGTAGACAGAGTCTTAGAAAAGAGAAGTTTAGGAGGAAGGTGGAGCTAAGCAAGTATATGTTGAGGGGGGAAAAGAGGAAGGGGGGAGGAAGAAAAAAAAAAAAAAAAAAAAAAAAAAAAAAAAATAAAGAAAAGAAGTGGGGGGGGGGGGGGGGAATGGTAGTGAGGAGGAGAGGGGTGGGGGAGGAGGGCCAGGGTGCTGAATGTGTGCCAGAGGGTTCTTTTCCTCGAGAATCCTCAGGGTCTATATGAAGTGGGTTAGAATTCTCTGCCCTCCCAAGTCAAAGTCATCATTTCGTGTGTTGCAAGTTTGTCAATTTTTAAGAAGTGATAGCGTTCCAGTCTCAGTAGTTCCCCCATCCTGTCCTCCCACTCCCTCCCGCTGGGGATCTGTGTGCTTTTCCAGTGAGCTGGAATGAGCCCCTTAGCACCGCTCATCATCAAAAGGAAGAGAAGGTATTTGTCTTCTCCAATTATCTTGGGGTAGCCATGGGAGATCAAGTATGTTGGCTTTGGAGGAATTATGATCTTAAGTCGTTTGCTCATCTCTCCCAGCACCTCTTCCCAGAACGGCTGAATATGCGGGCAGTCCCACCATATGTGTAGTATAGTTCCTTCGCATCCACAACCCCTCCAGCATTCCCTCCCGGCTTGGGGGTATATCCTGTGAAGCCTCGAAGGGGTGAGGTACCACCGGCTCAGCAGCTTATAGTGCATTTCCTGCAGTCGTGCCGAAACCGAGGCCCTTTTGGTTTTCATGAAGATTTTGTCCCAGTCTTTGGGAGATATTTCTGTGTTTAGTTCATTTTGCCATGCAGTAGTGTATGACGGGAGTTCCGATCCACCCCTCATCAGGAGTATCCTATATATGCTTGAAATCAAGCGAGTTGGGGTCTGTTGTGCTACGCACATGGATTCAAACTGAGTCCTTTGCCTGCTCAGAGCAGTGCGTTCCTTGTGCGTTGTATAATAATGCATGATCTGCGCATACCTGTACCATGATGAGAACATGTTTCCATCCCATTCCATGAGGTCTGAGTGCGGTTTGAGTTTCCCCTGATGCAAAATGTTAGAGATTGTTGTCTCACCCAGAGTATAGCTGCCTCTCCGGGTTAGTGGTTCAGTTTCTATACCTAGGTCCGGATTGTCATGGACTGGTATATTGGGCGATGTCCTGGAGGAAATAGAGGGTTCCCTTACCAGGATTTTATCCCAGATCTTAAGGGTATCAGATATCAGTGGGTATGACGAGACCTCCAGGGGGCGTTTCCCCTCTGTGATCCAAGCCAGTGATCCAGTGTTTCGCCTACCAAGGATCTCACTGTCCACCTGTATCCATCTCTTGTTTGGGGAATTTCTGCACCACTCGACAATATGCTGAAGAAAGATTGATTCCTGATACTCCCTCAGCAATGGTACCCCGAGCCCACCCCTCTCCCTAGGGAGGTAGATGGTGCGCTTCCTGATCCTGGGTCTGATCTCATTCCATATGTATGATTCCATGGCGGTTTGGATATGGTTAAGATAACCAGTTGCCGCCAGTGCAGGGACTGTCTGCATTATATACAGAACTCTTGGGAGGATGTTCATTTTAACCACCCCGATGCGGCCAAGCCACGAGATGGTTTTCTTTTTCCAGTTGTTGAGGTCTTTTATGACCTCCTCACTGATGTTTTTGTAGTTTAGTTCAATGATCTCTGTCAGATCCCGAGTGATCGTGATACCCAGGTAAGTAATGTTATGATCAGCTACCTTTATTGGGCAGTTTGATTTACCGTCGGCAAAGGCGTCCGCAGGGACCGTGATATTTAGTATTTCTGACTTAGATGGGTTGAGGAGGAAATTCGAGACCCGTCCGTAGGATCCGAACTCCTCCAGAGCTGCCTTCAGTGATTCAACGGAGTCTGAAAGGGTGAGGAGTATGTCGTCGGCATACATTGATAATTTATGTTCCGTTTTTCCTATAACGAAACCCCTAACCTCCCGGTTGGCTCTAATTCTGCTCGCCAGCACCTCAATAGAGAGGGCAAAGAGGAGGGGGGACAGAGGGCACCCCTGCCTTGTCCCATTCCTTATTAAAAAGGTATTTGAAAGAGTCCCATTTACTCTCACCCTGGCGTTTGGGGCTGAATATAAGGACATAGCCTTATTGATGAAGCCAGGACCAAATCCAAATTTTAACAAGGTATTCCGAATGAACTGCCAGCTGACCCGGTCAAACGCCTTCTCAGCGTCGGTTGTGACCAGGGCCAGTGGCATGTTGTTCAAGTGGGCGTGGGTTATCAGTTGTAGTACTTTGAGGGTATTGTCTCTTGCCTCCCGGTAGGGGATAAACCCCACTTGGTCGGTTGAGACGAGGTCCGGCAGGAGTCTGTTTAGGCGGGTTGCCAAGATCTTTGCCAGTATTTTGACGTCTGCGTTGAGCAGCGAGATCGGTCTATAGCTCTCAGGCTTATCTTGGGGTTTTCCTGGCTTGGGGATCACCGCTATGTGCGCCTCGAGCATGGAGTTCGGTAGGGTGGGGTGCTCTGCAAGTGTGTTGAACAAGTTTGTTAGTTTTGGGACAAGAAGGTCTGCGTAGAGTTTATAATATTTGAGTCCATAGCCATCAGGCCCTGGGGACTTACCCGTTGGTAGGTCTTTTATGGCTTTGTGGACTTCCTCGTTTGAAAATGGGAGGTCCAAAGACTCAGAGTCTGGTTTAGAAAGGGATGGGAGCTCAGTGTTTTCAAGATATGTCAGGATGCGTTCTTCGTCGGTCTCAGCTGCTGGAGGTGCTTGCTCATTCTGGCTAGGGGAGGGCAGGTTATATAAGGACTCATAGTAGGTCCGGAAGCTGTCTGCTATTGAATTGCCGTCGGAGCATATTGTTCCCTGTGCGTTAGTCATATGATGTACATATGCTTTTGTTCTCTTTCTCGCAATTGCCCTGGCTAGAAGCTTGCCAGGTTTGTCGCCCTGCTCAAAGTAATACTGCTTGAGTATAAGAGCTTGTTTTTGATAGCCTTCCTGGAGGAATTGCAATAAAGTTTTCCTGGTGGAAAGCAGATGAGTCAATCGTGCTTCATCTTGGGGGTAGGCCTTATGGGCCTCTTCAGCTCTTTCGACCTGTGAGAGGAGACTTTTGTATCGTTCTCTACAAAGTCTTTTGAGCTTCGCCTTGTGCTTAATCAACAGGCCTCTGATGGTGCACTTGTGTGCTTCCCAGATGGTGGTGGCTTTTAGTTGCTCAGAGGCATTGATTTGGAAGAATTCAGTCAGGGCTTTTCGAATTTCTAATTGAAATATCGGGTCTGCCAGAAGCGTATCATCTAGCCTCCACACAAAGGGGGTGATCGGAACCGTGGGCCATTGTATTGAGCAGCTCACCGGAGCATGATCCGACCAGGTGATCGCAGAGATGTTGCTGCTCCTAGTGATTATGAGTCCTGTAGAGTCAGTGAACAGGTAATCAATCCTAGAGTATTTCCGGTGCGGGTGGGAATAGAAGGTATAATTTTTCAGCTGTGGGTGGTGTGTGCGCCAAATATCATGTAGAGCTAGCTCTGCTAATATAGCGGTTATGCGCCTCCGTACTTTCTGAGGGGCGCTTGAGATGCCGTTCGAGGTGTCAAGCGTGGGGTCTAGTGCCGCGTTCAGATCCCCACCAAGGAGGAGGACACCGATCCGAAGTTCCATTATTTTACTAGAGACCTTCTGAAAGAAGAGGTGCTGGGATGTGTTAGGGCAGTAGACGTTGACCAGCGTTATGGGCCTACCATATAGAGTGCCAGTTAGGAGCAAACATCTACCCTCGGGGTCTCTGTGAATCTGTGTCATCTGGAAGGGTATACCTTCGCGAAAGAGGATTCCTACCCCATTCCTTTTGTGTGGGGTCGAGGCGAAGTATGCAGTTGGGTAATGTCGACTGAACCACTGAGGCTCATGTGCAGTCGAGAAGTGGGTTTCTTGTAGGTAAATTATGTCTCCCCCCATTCTCTGTAAGTCCCTTAACACTATGGAACGCTTGTTGGGGCTGTTCAGTCCTTTCGCGTTTATGGAGATAAGCTCCAAAGGGTGGGCTTGACAGGGGCGTTGCATCTTGTTGTGGGGTGGGTCCAAGCCAATAATAGGGAGAAAGGGGGAGTTGTCAGAGATGAGATCCCGAGGAGGTGTATACAGGTGGGAGGGGGGCGGAGTAGGGCGCACAGCAGGAGGGGTAGCGGGCACAGGGAGGGGAGCTGACGGGGAGTGGGAAGAAAGGGGGGAGGAAAGAAAGAAAAAAAAAAAAAAGGGGGAAGGGAGAGACGAGGAGGGGTGAAGAGTGGCGAAAAGAGTATGTGTAAAAGGGTTAGTTCAAGTGCAGTAGAGGGTCCTTCTCAAGATAGGTATAGGGTGCTATACTAAAAGTTTGCAGCCTATGTAACAGTACAAGGGTGAGAGGAGGACAAGGTGGGGGAACCAGGAAAAAAAAGGGAGAGAGAGGAAGGACTAAAGAAAAAGAGAGAAAGAAGAAAAAAAAGAGGTTTTTGCAATAAACAACAATATAATCAAGTTTTATATTTTACAGTGCAATATCAATATCAACTACTAAACCAAACAGGGGTAGTTGTCCCTGTATACCTTGCCAGAATCATAAACATATAAATAACTTTTGTAACTAGGAATGATCTAAGTGTGTTAATAGTAAGTACTTGTGGTAGGGGATCCTTGGGGGCGTCTTTGACTAAGTTGCCTATCTGTACTATTGTCCCCTACTACCCTTAAATTTAGGCGTGTGCATGTCTGTGCGATAGTCTAATGATGTTTGCCCATCCCATCCTATGTCGTATCCTTCACGTGGGTAACAGACTGAGGATGCATGTGTCATATAATCTAATGGGGTGTAATGTTCTTAGAGCGTGAAGTAGCTTATAATGTGTGATGCTGGGGTTTCGGCCTTCTGAGAGACACTCCATATGTGGCTTATTTAGCTGTTGTGCTATTCTATGTGTACAACCCTGTATTCTTAAGGAGTTATAATAAAACTCTCTGATACTCAAATTGGTTATTGGTGCTTTGTGGTTCCTACTTCTCTACTTATCGTTCTATTACTGTTCTAAAGTTAAATGCCCTTGAAGTGGTGTACCTGACTATGTCTATCGTTAGGGGGGCTCTGGCATTTTTCCCCCACTTAAATGGATGTGTCACATTCCGTTCCAATTAAAGGTTATAACTTTTCATACATAACAAATATCGGGTGCATAGTTAGAGTGACATGCAACATTGCTTCCTATGACATTATTCTAACATGAGGCTGAGAGGCAGATTAAGGCTAAACATTGGTACAAAGTTCCGCCTTGTAGGCAAAATGTCTCTGCAAGGCCTGTTGTCCAAATGTCCTGTGTGATTTAAAGAGTCTATGGAACAGCATATATTATAGTTACAACGATACAAATAAACATACGACCTTAATGCTCTTCAGCTTCTGTCCAGGGATCAAGGACCTTGTGTGGGATGGTTATCTCACTGATGCCAGTGACAAAAGGAGAGCTCATTTAGGGCAGTAGAGGTATGTGTGCCATACCAAGGACACCTATGAAAAGAGTGGCTTCTTCTGCTCATATTTGGCGAGCATCTTCCTGATTTCTGTGGTTTGGAGCAGCCTCCCCCTCTCTAGGTGGTCTGATGTCGAGCCCCAGAGCCTGCACAAAGCCTGGAATATCTTCCGGGGTTTTCAGAGTGTGGGTGGTGTTGTTCTTGGTTGCTATAATACTGGTAGGAAAACCCCATCTGTATGGGATCCGTTTTTCACGAAGAGCTGAGGTAATGTGCCTTAAATCTCTTCTTTTTTGTAGAGTTGCGGGACACAAGTCCGAGAACACCTGGATTTCCGTTCCCCTAAACCTTAGCGGGTGCGGATGCTTGGATCTTGCGAGTTTAAGCACCTCCTCTTTTTCTTTGAATGAGAGGAATTTCATTATGACATCTCTTGGTGGAGCTCTATTAGGGGGTTTGGGGCGCAGTGCTCTGTGGGCCCTTTCAATTTGTATATCTGGAACAGTGGGGTCAGCTTTGAGATGTTTGACGAAGTCTTGTATATACTGCTGGAGAGCAGGGGGGTCAACAGTCTCTGGGATACCTCTCAGTCTTAGGTTGCTCCTCCTACTCCTGTTCTCAAGGTCTTCTATTCTCTCCATGAGACCTTGTACAGTGCCCTCCTGGGCCTGTAAGTAACTTGCTTGCTGCTGCATATCCGAACTGAGAGTCTCTTGTTTTTCTTCGACCTGTGTGACCCGCCTGCTTACTGCTCCCATGTCCCTCTTAAGTTCACCAAACATATTCTTAAAGTCCAACATTGCATTTTTAATGTCATCCTTTGAAGAAAGATGCATAATGTCGTTTTTTGTGAGATATCCGTGTGATTGAATAATGTGTGCTTGGTCATTTGCTTGTGCTAGGTTCTGCTGCCCTGTGTTATCTTGTGCGGGCTTGTTAGAGGGATCTGCGGCTATCAAAAAGTTCTCCATCACTGATGAATGCGTTCCCTTTTGGGGTTTGTTATTCTTTTTACTTGTCATGTTGCTAGAAAGCAATGCTATTGTTGAGTGCTTTCTGTGTGGCCTTGTTTTCAAACCAGCGTGTCCGGCTAACTACTATATTGTTTTAATCTGGTCACAGGGAGCCTCTCTCCTGTTCAGATTAGGGGTGAGGCAGTATATCCCTTCTGCTATGTTGTAGGACCAGAGCTTATAAGGGGAAGTTGTAATGGGCTATAGACAGTTCTGATTTATATTCCCCTAATGCAGTGTGTATGGTGCGTGCCCGGCTTACCCGAGTTTCTGCAGTCCCCAGCGTGTGTTGTTCTTATCCCTGTTTAAGGTCAGCGTGTTCTAGGTAAAAGGCTCCCTTCGGAGGGGTCGTCAGTCCTCTGTTAAGGCCCACCTCTCCAATTTCTCCGGTCGGCCATGTAAGTGCGGCCTTCTGCATGTGGCAAGCCCCAATCACAGTGTGAGGTAAGGAGTTATCAGGAGGGAGCTCCGTGTAGTGAGGTCTCGTTCGTTTCACAATCTCCCCGTACAGGCCTACCCATCCAGGATCACCGGGTAACCACGTGGATGCGGCCTGTCGGTTCTCGGCCAGATCGCAGCAAGCTGAAGCTGTTGTCAGGAGTGCGGGTATGCTGCCGTTGGTGATCTCGGCTAAGCTGGCGGGTCCCGGGGGTGCCCCGCATGTGTGATGCCTCTTAGTTTACAGCAGGGCTCAGTCTGTTAGAGGGTGGTTGGCGCGCTGCTCGGCCTGTGTTGCTGCCTGTTTGTGTCGGCGCCTCCGCTCTGCTAACCGCTGCTTTCCAGGACCTGACCGGTAGTAAGCTTTGGGTCAGTGGAGCTTTCCTGAGTACTTTTTGTTGGAGTTTAGCTAATTGATCATCCCTAGTTTTGACAAGGTATACTCAGGACCACGGAGCACTAACAGATTGCAGCCATTCCGTTCAGTGGCTAGGCTCCGCCCCCCTACATTCCTGATTTTTAAATAGAGATAGCAAGAGAACGAAGAAAAATTGATAATAGGAGTAAATTCGAAAGTTGCTTAAAATGTCATGCTCTATCTGAATCATGGAAGAAAAAAAATGTGGGTTTAGTATCACCGTTAATAAAGATTTTAACTATGTATTTACTGTAAATATTTCACATTTACTAATATGCTATGATGTTTGAGCGATGGGTGTGTGTTTGTTTCTTCAACATTTTTTTTTTCTCTCCATTGACTTCTATGGGGAATATGAAAATGCAATGGTGTTTGCGCGATCTTGGGTGTTTAGTTTTCTTTTTTTTCTCCATTGATTTCTATGGGGGAATACATGCACGCGAAAACTTAAGTTAGGTTTTTTGCACTTTTTGGGTTAACGTTAGCGCAAACACGTTTTTTTGTGGAACTTGTAATACGACAATACGACAAGCAGAGTTTTCACGATTGTGAAAATAAAAAAATACTGCACCGCTTGTAATCTAGACCTTTGTAAGGTAATCACCGCAACAGCAGTGGTTACTGGGGCATTTTCAATATTATTATTTACTAAAATCTATGCCAGTTTTCAGCAGTTTTTTTCTGCAGCTATCTAACCTGTAATAAATTATCAATATTGTGAATCTGCTGGGCCTGCTGGGAAAAAAAAAAACTTTTATCATTTGTGTGGGTGAATCACTGAAATTTGACTTACAATATGGTTTAAATGTAGGTATCAAAAAAACTTGAAATTAGCTCAGCAATGGGGTGAAAAAGCCTTATCAGTGAAAGGGTTAATATATTATCTGAAAAACAATTCACTTTATACTAACTTTACAACAGTGACTAGCTTTGTTGTCTGCAGACTAAAGCCCAGGTTGGTTCCTCCAAATAAGGCAAATGGTGGGTGGAGTTTTGCTATTGAAATATAATTGCAGTAAAAAGGATATTAAGGGGCTGATTTATCAAGGGCCGAAGGGGCATCAGGGGCCATGTTTCCCCGTGAGCCTTCAGGCTCACCGGAAACAGCAGTTATGAAGCAACGGTCTTAAGACCGCTGCTCCTTAACTGGTCCGCTGCCTCTGATCGGGTTGATTGACACCCTCTGCTAGCGGCTACGAATCTGCAGGGGGCGGAATTGCAATAGAACTGCTTATGCAATGTAAAATGCCAACAGCATATGCTGTCGGCATTCAATGATGTCTAGCAGACATGATACGCTACAGCTACTTTGATAAATCAGCTCCTGAGGGTTAGATTACAAGTTGAAAGAGATATTTGCACTCAACTGAGTAATACTAGCGCACGCTAATGTGTGCTGGCATTACAAGTTACCTCAGGTTCATATTGCTTGGAAGCTTTGCGCTCATGAGAGCGAGCTTCCATAGGCTCTAATTGGAGCCTTGTACTCATGCTATGTTTCACTAGCGCAGTAAAGGGAGTAAGTTACCAGTGGCGGCTGGTGAATTTTTAGGATGGGGGTGCACGAGACCCTGCCCCTATTAGAAAGCCACACCCCTTTAAAAACACGCCCCTTTTTAAAAACCACGCCCTTTTTAACAAGCCACACCCATTTTTAAAAGCCACACCCCTTTGTGAAAGGCATGTCCCTCAAATGGCCCCACCCATTTGAACTAGCAGTGTTTTTGGTCATCGTCTTCTTGAAATATCCAGCCCCGGCCTGGGTGTAACTTCAACTGAAGTTTGTGACTGATTCCTCAACATTATTCTCAAGTATCTGAGTGGACCCTCAACAATATTCCCAGTAGTACAGGTCTTTGGAGGTGTTCTGTGGGCTGTTTTTGACCATTCTCACCATCCTTTGCCTTTGCCTCTGGCCCTCTCCGATATTTTACTTGCCCTGCCACTTCTGGCCTTAACAAGAACTGTGCTTGTGGTCTTCCATATCCTCACCATGCATTGCTCACTGTGTTCCTCACAGTGGACACAGACATCTTAAATCTATGAATGCATACTCTTCAGTATAGCCATGTTCACGTGCAACAGTGCACAAATGGAGGAGCCTACACTACCTGCCCATGTCTAGTCTAAAATATACATGCTCAGTTAAATTATATAATAACATATATATATATTAACCAAATGATTAATTAAAGCTGCAAAATAATAAGAATATTGAATGTACATTTATGAAAACATATATATTCCTGGATTTAAAGAACCTTCCACTTTATAGAGAAATACAACCACATTTCAATTACTGTCGCCCCAGCCCCCAGTGTTCGATATTAGGCAACGCAGCCAAAGGCCGTGGCAACATGAAGATAAATACACCAACATTTTACTTTCTAGTACAAAAGAAGATTATTTCTATTACACTAGTGCTTAATAATTTACTTCAAAGGTAAACATTAAAACAATGTTTATAACTCAAGTACAAGTTTTGTAAATCAAGTCAATCCGCCTGTCTTTTTTTGAGGCAAATAAATCAATAACATTTTCGTTGAATTTAGGAATGTCATTTATCAATTGTTTTTCAATTGTCAGCATGGCTAGAGAGGTCAGTCTTTCCTCAGTCATGGTGCTCCTTAGAAATGTCTTAATTCGTTTTAAAGTTGAGAAACATCTCTCAGCCTCAGCAGTTGTCACGGGAATAGTTGAAATAATTTGCAACAGTTTGTAGGTCTCCGAGAAAGTACTGTCCAAGTTATTTGCTATTACAAACTGTAGAAGACTAATGGCACCATTCATGTTTGGTCAAGAAGCTGATACTTGATTCGTGATAACATCGCATATCTCTTTAGCTGCCACAGTCTGAGCAATGTGAATATTTTCTCTCTTCCTTTTCCTAGATGTTTCTTCTGTTTCTGATATCGTCATGGTCACTGTGTCCATTCTATTCCTTTCGTTTTACATTGTCTGCTGGAAAGTGTTAATATGTTTTCGAATAAGTGCCGCATCTGTTTGTGTTTTCTGAAGTTGGTTGTATAACACATCTACATGTGGCATAATATTGTGAAAAACTGTAAGCCAAAAGACGAATACCGAGTCTTGTAACATACGCCGAATAGCCCCTGCTTGATTTATAGCTATTTCTTTTTTCGATGTTGACTCTATTTTTTCCATGCATTCAATTAACTGTTCCCTGTTTTCAAAAACTGTATTGATGGTTCGACTCTTGAAATTCCACCTGGTGGCTGAACCACGAGGTATCCTTCTTCTAACAGTTTCATCTAGAATAGCTATCCTTTGTGGCGAGTTACTAAAAAAGTTAGTAATGTCACTTAGGTTTGAAAAAAATACTCTAACTTGTTGATTTTGACTGCTTGCTTGGCTGACAAATAAATTGAGCTGATGTGCGTATCAATGCACAAAATGTGCATTCTTGTAGGTACGTTTAATTATAGCCTGAACACCTTCATGCTGACCACTCATCACACTTGCACCGTCGTAACTCTGTGATATCAGTTTCTCTGGGTTGTCTAGAACTTTTTCCAAAGTAGCTTGAATACATGTAGCTATAGATTCTGCATCATGTCCAGCTGGATTAGTGAATTCCCAGAATCTCTCTACCGGTTGTCCGTTACCTATAATGTATCTAAAAACAACAACCAATTGGAAGGCAGATGAAACATCAGTAGTTTCATCTGCTATCACTGCTACAAAACTTGCATTTGAGATTTCCTTCTTTATTTGGTTCTGGCAAACAGTAAGCATACAGTCTAATAAATCGTTTTGAATTTCTTTTGACGTTCCTTTAAAAACAGTGGCACTAGCGAGATGTTCTTTTAGAGATGCATCAAGTTCTGCTGAGAAGTTTATAAGACCTCAGAAAATGCCTGGATTTAATGAATCATCGCGTTCATCATGTCCTCGAAGTGCAAGCTCAAATGCGCCGCAAAATAAAATGCAATTAATTATATTGGAAAGAACATAGCGATCTTTCGTTACTTGCTCATTATGTTTTTTAATATTCAAACGAGATGCACTGTCAAGTTGTTGCCGAATATCAACCCTTCCAAGCAAATTAAATTCTAATGTGGAGTTTAAATGTGATTGGGAGCAATTATGTTTATTTGTTTTTTGACTTAAATGTGATAAATCGGCGACACCATAACTCACCCAGCTTGAATCCCCACTTAGTTTTGCAAACAGGAGACAATAAAAACAAAAGAGCCTGTTAGATCATTCACAACCGCTAATCCATGGATATTTATCATATACCTCGGGTTTGAATTCTCTTTTGTAATATCTAGTTTTACATTTTGTCACCTGGGTAAGGTTAAGCATAGGTTATTGGAAACGAGTTTGAGCAATGGCACTACACTCAGACACACTCCCCAGTATTTCTATAGTGGTCAATAATTTTACGTTAATATGAAATTAATCTGTGCTGTTAGAGGGAGGGGTGCTACCGCACAACAATAGCATACAAACAAAAAGTGGAGGTGATAGAGTCACTTCCACAAAAGAATGCGGTTTTAGCACTCACTGTCTTAACCTCATGTGCGGCGTTTACTTCCAGAGTCTAAAACTTAACTTTTATTAGTTTAGTTAAAATAATTGGAGAAGGGGGAAAAAGAAGGGGGAAACATAAACGATTAAAAACCTAGGATAAAGTAGTCTTGTATAGATTGTGTTGTATGCAATAATCTATGTAAATAGGCCTTTGGGGTATGATAGCCCAGATAATTATATTACAGTATAATCTATACAGAAATCTCTGCGGTACACCGGTTCAATTCTATAAGACTGAGTAGATGTAGTGTAGGTTATTATAACGATACCCAGTAGAGAGTTTACTTAAGCTCAGCTTGGTAGCACGGATGTCTTATACAAAAAGAAATCAGTTAAATACTGATACAATATGTTTATGTATAAATATTGTTGTTATCCATCCTCTGAGACTTTAATTTATTTGAAATGATCTCTTACATATAGGATAATCTACACAAAAAATGCTGGTTGTCTAGTGTAGGAAACGATAAATGTATTAGAGTACAGGGCTACTAGAATTCTCTAGAATATCTGAGATAAGATAGTTGCTGGTATTATTCTTCAGTTGTTTATTATTGTATCAATATAAGTCACTTAACAGGGGCTGAATTGTTGCTACTGCTATTTTTCCTTGCACTCTCTTTTATGTTTACTTATCATAGGGTTAATGTCAAGTAAATTGGTTTGTATGTAGTATAGTATCCCACTGCCTCATATATAGTTGCGTTTGACCCTCTGGTTTAAAGTGATTTTGTATTGAGAATGAGCTAGGATATAGTGTAATCAAGCTATTATTCTTTCAAATTTACATATATCTTACTCAATTCTATTTCGTAATAGCTAAGTGTATATTAGAGAAGCCCTAGCTATTCTGTATTTTCACGTTAACTAGTGATGTGATATTCAGCATACAAGGTAACTTTATTTTTGTAAGGCAGGGATTTAGTTACTATTCCTGTGCAAATCCCAATACACTGTTAAATAGTGTTATTGGTTATTGGTATGATTAAATCAGAATATTGTGGTGTAATAGTACCACTACACAGTGTAGAATATACAGGTCTTGTTTTGTGCATAAGTTGTGATTTCTGAACTTCATTAAAGTTTTAACAGTGCTGCTTACAATGTTGTGCAGCACCTGAAGTGATTGTTATAGTGAGTTATACTTTACTGAGTTCGAATTCCCTTAGCATAGATACTATCACTTTAATGCATTCACAGTTAACATTTCATAACTTTAAACATAAAAGGTCACTTTATTTTTGTGAAGCAGAGATTTAGTTACTTTTCTTGTGCAAATCCCAATACACTGTTAAATAGTGTTATTGGTTATTGGTATGATTAAATCAGAATATTGTGGTGTAATAGTACCACTGCACAGTGTGAAATATATAGGTCAGTATTTTATGCGTCAGTTGTGATTTCTGAACTTCATTAAAGTTTTAACGGTACTGCTTATAATGTTATGCAGCGCCTGAAGTGATTGTTATAGTGAGTTATACTTTACTGAGTTCGAATTCTCTGAGTATAGATAGTGTTACTTTAATATATTCACAGTTAACATTTCAGATGTACAATTCTGTTCCCCAAACGAACCGTAATGTGGTTAATTTTAATTTATTTAGGCAGCAATCGTGTGCCTGCAGGGAACTCGCTATATGTAACTCAATACTCTGTTACTATTTGCGCTTTAGTACACTTATGTAATATAATAGGTCTTGTTGTAACTATAATTTTATTGTACACAAAATAGTATCACGCTACCAGCGTGTAGTTTATTATGTTGGTCTGTTATTGTGAATCTATCTCATAATTCTTAGTCTGAATTAGCAGTTATCTATGCTGTTATTGGCTATGTTTGTAGTCTAAATTAGCCCAGTTACCCATATAGATACCCCATATCAACTTTAGCCATCTTGTAACCGTTAGTCGACAATATGTTACTAGTAAGCTGTAAAAAGTTATGACTTTAGGTTACTGGTATAGATGGTATTAGTTAATGAGTATCCCTTTCAAAAGTTTCCTAAGTAGTGTACCACGCTGACAACCTATTGGTACCGGTGGACCCCAATAATCGTAACCGACTACTTCTTCCTAATTTTTAAAACAAGAGCTTAACAATGCTCTATCTCTACACCTAACGCGTTTCGCCCGTATAGGGCTTTATCAAAGGCGGCGGGCCGCCCGTCTCTGAGAAATTTAAACCCGGTATGAACCGGAAGTTCCGCCTTAGAAATTTTCTGATTCGGCAAATCTATCTGTCAATCAAGTCCTCATTTTTTCTGGTTGTGGGTCCCGGATGTTGTTAAGGAGGATTTGACTATATCGGCTTATTGTCCTTGTTCTATGGAGACCTATGAATATAGAAAATCATTAATTCTCTTATCTTAACACAATTTCTCTTGTTACTAAATTGTTTAAGATACAATTAAACTAATTTGCCTTGGATGGTAGTATATCGGAACGGATTGTCAAAACTATGTACATACATAACAACACACGTACATCAAATTGACTTTATTTCAATACATTCCACCTTAAGCCGATATAGTCAAATCCTCCTTAACAACATCCGGGACCCACAACCAGAAAAAATGAGGACTTGATTGACAGATAGATTTGCCGAATCAGAAAATTTCTAAGGCGGAACTTCCGGTTCATACCGGGTTTAAATTTCTCAGAGACGGGCGGCCCGCCGCCTTTGATAAAGCCCTATACGGGCAAAACGCGTTAGGTGTAGAGATAGAGCATTGTTAAGCTCTTGTTTTAAAAATTAGGAAGAAGTAGTCGGTTACGATTATTGGGGTCCACCGGTACCAATAGGTTGTCAGCGTGGTACACTACTTAGGAAACTTTTGAAAGGGATACTCATTAACTAATACCATCTATACCAGTAACCTAAAGTCATAACTTTTTACAGCTTACTAGTAACATATTGTCGACTAACGGTTACAAGATGGCTAAAGTTGATATGGGGTATCTATATGGGTAACTGGGCTAATTTAGACTACAAACATAGCCAATAACAGCATAGATAACTGCTAATTCAGACTAAGAATTATGAGATAGATTCACAATAACAGACCAACATAATAAACTACACGCTGGTAGCGTGATACTATTTTGTGTACAATAAAATTATAGTTACAACAAGACCTATTATATTACATAAGTGTACTAAAGCGCAAATAGTAACAGAGTATTGAGTTACATATAGCGAGTTCCCTGCAGGCACACGATTGCTGCCTAAATAAATTAAAATTAACCACATTACGGTTCGTTTGGGGAACAGAATTGTACATCTGAAATGTTAACTGTGAATATATTAAAGTAACACTATCTATACTCAGAGAATTCGAACTCAGTAAAGTATAACTCACTATAACAATCACTTCAGGCGCTGCATAACATTATAAGCAGTACCGTTAAAACTTTAATGAAGTTCAGAAATCACAACTGACGCATAAAATACTGACCTATATATTTCACACTGTGCAGTGGTACTATTACACCACAATATTCTGATTTAATCATACCAATAACCAATAACACTATTTAACAGTGTATTGGGATTTGCACAAGAAAAGTAACTAAATCTCTGCTTCACAAAAATAAAGTGACCTTTTATGTTTAAAGTTATGAAATGTTAACTGTGAATGCATTAAAGTGATAGTATCTATGCTAAGGGAATTCGAACTCAGTAAAGTATAACTCACTATAACAATCACTTCAGGTGCTGCACAACATTGTAAGCAGCACTGTTAAAACTTTAATGAAGTTCAGAAATCACAACTTATGCACAAAACAAGACCTGTATATTCTACACTGTGTAGTGGTACTATTACACCACAATATTCTGATTTAATCATACCAATAACCAATAACACTATTTAACAGTGTATTGGGATTTGCACAGGAATAGTAACTAAATCCCTGCCTTACAAAAATAAAGTTACCTTGTATGCTGAATATCACATCACTAGTTAACGTGAAAATACAGAATAGCTAGGGCTTCTCTAATATACACTTAGCTATTACGAAATAGAATTGAGTAAGATATATGTAAATTTGAAAGAATAATAGCTTGATTACACTATATCCTAGCTCATTCTCAATACAAAATCACTTTAAACCAGAGGGTCAAACGCAACTATATATGAGGCAGTGGGATACTATACTACATACAAACCAATTTACTTGACATTAACCCTATGATAAGTAAACATAAAAGAGAGTGCAAGGAAAAATAGCAGTAGCAACAATTCAGCCCCTGTTAAGTGACTTATATTGATACAATAATAAACAACTGAAGAATAATACCAGCAACTATCTTATCTCAGATATTCTAGAGAATTCTAGTAGCCCTGTACTCTAATACATTTATCGTTTCCTACACTAGACAACCAGCATTTTTTGTGTAGATTATCCTATATGTAAGAGATCATTTCAAATAAATTAAAGTCTCAGAGGATGGATAACAACAATATTTATACATAAACATATTGTATCAGTATTTAACTGATTTCTTTTTGTATAAGACATCCGTGCTACCAAGCTGAGCTTAAGTAAACTCTCTACTGGGTATCGTTATAATAACCTACACTACATCTACTCAGTCTTATAGAATTGAACCGGTGTACCGCAGAGATTTCTGTATAGATTATACTGTAATATAATTATCTGGGCTATCATACCCCAAAGGCCTATTTACATAGATTATTGCATACAACACAATCTATACAAGACTACTTTATCCTAGGTTTTTAATCGTTTATGTTTCCCCCTTCTTTTTCCCCCTTCTCCAATTATTTTAACTAAACTAATAAAAGTTAAGTTTTAGACTCTGGAAGTAAACGCCGCACATGAGGTTAAGACAGTGAGTGCTAAAACCGCATTCTTTTGTGGAAGTGACTCTATCACCTCCACTTTTTGTTTGTAAGGTTAAGCATAGGTGTTGGCCTGAGCATTTTAATTTAAATTTTTCTTTCAATGGGCAACGTTGAAAAATGTAATTGCTTTAGCTCAGACACACTCATTTTACTAAGTGCCATCTTAACTGTTAGTTTACACACAAAGAACAGTCCTTTGCTCTTATCTAATATAGAACTTGTAGGTAGGTAGCTCTGCAGCTGTTAGAAAATATACAACTCAACTTGAAGTAATAGTTTAATATTTTGGCGGTTGTTATGTAATATATAACTTGTAGGTAGCAGGTAGGTAGCTCTGCAGCTGTTAGAAAATATACACTCAACTTGAAGTAATAGTTTAATAGTTTGGCGGTTGTTATCTAATATATAACTTGTAGGTAGCTCTGCAGCTGTTAGAAAATATACACTCAACTTGAAGTAATAGTTTAATAGTTTGGTGGTTGTTATCTAATATATAACTTGTAGGTAGCTCTGCAGCTGTTAGAAAATATACAACTCAACTTGAAGTAATAGTTTAATATTTTGGCGGTTGTTATGTAATATATAACTTGTAGGTAGCAGGTAGGTAGCTCTGCAGCTACACTCAACTTGAAGTAATAGTTTAATAGTTTGGCGGTTGTTATCTAATATATAACTTGTAGGTAGCTCTGCAGCTGTTAGAAAATATACAACTCAACTTGAAGTAATAGTTTAATTTTTTGGCGGTTGTTATGTAATATATAACTTGTAGGTAGCAGGTAGGTAGCTCTGCAGCTGTTAGAAAATATACACTCAACTTGAAGTAATAGTTTAATAGTTTGGCGGTTGTTATCTAATATATAACTTGTAGGTAGCTCTGCAGCTGTTAGAAAATATACACTCAACTTGAAGTAATAGTTTAATAGTTTGGTGGTTGTTATCTAATATATAACTTGTAGGTAGCTCTGCAGCTGTTAGAAAATATACAACTCAACTTGAAGTAATAGTTTAATATTTTGGCGGTTGTTATGTAATATATAACTTGTAGGTAGCAGGTAGGTAGCTCTGCAGCTACACTCAACTTGAAGTAATAGTTTAATAGTTTGGCGGTTGTTATCTAATATATAACTTGTAGGTAGCTCTGCAGCTGTTAGAAAATATACAACTCAACTTGAAGTAATAGTTTAATATTTTGGCGGTTGTTATGTAATATATAACTTGTAGGTAGCTCTGCAGCTGTTAGAAAATATACAACTCAACTTGAAGTAATAGTTTAATAGTTTGGCGGTTGTTATCTAATATATAACTTGTAGGTAGCTCTGCAGCTGTTAGAAAATATACACTCAACTTGAAGTAATAGTTTAATAGTTTGGTGGTTGTTATCTAATATATAACTTGTAGGTAGCTCTGCAGCTGTTAGAAAATATACAACTCAACTTGAAGTAATAGTTTAATATTTTGGCGGTTGTTATGTAATATATAACTTGTAGGTAGCAGGTAGGTAGCTCTGCAGCTACACTCAACTTGAAGTAATAGTTTAATAGTTTGGCGGTTGTTATCTAATATATAACTTGTAGGTAGCTCTGCAGCTGTTAGAAAATATACAACTCAACTTGAAGTAATAGTTTAATAGTTTGGCGGTTGTTATGTAATATAACTTGTAGGTAGCTCTGCAGCTGTTAGAAAATATACAACTCAACTTGAAGTAATAGTTTAATATTTTGGCGGTTGTTATGTAATATATAACTTGTAGGTAGCAGGTAGGTAGCTCTGCAGCTGTTAGAAAATATACAACTCAACTTGAAGTAATAGTTTAATAGTTTGGCGGTTGTTATGTAATATATAACTTGTAGGTAGCTCTGCAGCTGTTAGAAAATATACACTCAACTTGAAGTAATAATTTAATAGTTTGGCGGTTGTTATCTAATATATAACTTGTAGGTAGCTCTGCAGCTGTTAGAAAATATACAACTCAACTTGAAGTAATAGTTTAATATTTTGGCGGTTGTTATGTAATATAACTTGTAGGTAGCTCTGCAGCTGTTAGAAAATATACAACTCAACTTGAAGTAATAGTTTAATAGTTTGGCGGTTGTTATGTAATATATAACTTGTAGGTAGCAGGTAAGTAGCTCTGCAGCTGTTAGAAAATATACACTCAACTTGAAGTAATAGTTTAATAGTTTGGCGGTTGTTATCTAATATATAACTTGTAGGTAGCTCTGCAGCTGTTAGAAAATATAAAACTCAACTTGAAGTAATAGTTTAATATTTTGGCGGTTGTTATGTAATATATAACTTGTAGGTAGCAGGTAGGTAGCTCTGCAGCTGTTAGAAAATATACAACTCAACTTGAAGTAATAGTTTAATAGTTTGGCGGTTGTTATCTAATATATAACTTGTAGGTAGGTAGCTCTGCAGCTGTTAGAAAATATACAACTCAACTAGAAGTAACAGTTTAATAGTTTGGCGGTTGTTATGTAATATATAACTTGTGGTAGCAGGTAGGTAGCTCTGCAGCTGTTAGAAAATATACAACTCAACTTGAAGTAATAGTTCAATAGTTTGGCGGTTGTTATCTAATATATAACTTACAAAGATAAGATAGGGAAAGGGAGGCTAGTAAAGCCAGAAATTTGATTCTTTACCTTGGACTATATGGCAACGCCCAGGTGTAACAAAAACCTTATATGAAGGAAAAAATGACAAATGTGCAGACCCTTAAAATATTTAGATATTCAATATAAAGAAGGGAGATAGTACAGCAACCGCAATTAGATTGCTATAAATTATAGACAGGGATTTCAGCACATATTTTTTTTATATTTATAAATAGCTCAGAAAAAATTCTAAAGCTCCGCTAAAATAGCGGTAAGTGTAATCTAAACTCATTCACCACATTCCCATATGTCACCCAGAGTCTATGCAAGTTAGTAAGTTACCACTTAATAAAAGAACACATGAATCAATGAGTCAGGAAACGTGATTGGACAAATGCATAAGCACAGATTCAGCTATGCAGTTTTATTGTAGTTCACACAGAGCTAAAACAAAAAGCTAAACAGAAATGAGCTGTCTAAATTGACAACACCTCCACTAGTGGGTGGTTACGTGTAAACGTAAAATCTGCCACCATAGTGATCATTGAGGATCTATGTCAAGGCAGCACATGTATTAAATTAGACGATAAGTAATTTGCACTTAAAAAACTTTGAGATGTTAAATGTAATGCTTAAATCATGTGCACTTTACCTAAATTTGGCCAAATTGTGCAATAAACCTCCTCAAAATAATTCAGAAGAGAACAGTATAGTCGGCAGTGACGTAGGAAGTGGAGATGGACGTGCATGAAGGACAGATCGCTGTGGCGTCCACGCTGTGCTAAGTGTAGCATGTTTGCCGAATAGAAGTCTATTCTCACACAGAAACCATTTGGAAATCCTTTCACAGGAAGCTAACACACGGTTGTATAACTAACTGAGCGCTTACCATCTGACTTTTCAGCTCATTAATATTTGGATATCAGAGGGTGTTTTGATGCACCATTTGTACACACGGCTCCTACTTATGGGACATATTTAAGCTCTTTAAAGGGTGATCAACTTACACCGTTATAATAACTATTTGTGTACATTCTCTCTATTTCTATCTGGCATTTTTATGCATCAAGTATAATGGGTTAAAATGCTCTTTATTTTATCATCAATATATATGCAACTGTGAAAGACGAAAAAAGATTTGTTTTGGGGTAGTCCTAACATAGATCCAGAAAAGAAATTATTCATGACACCGGATACCTTTACCTTTGGTGGTGCCCGCTGAATACTGGAGTTGTTATGTTCTATCCCCATAACTTTTTCTTGTCTTGGGAATTATTGTATAAATTAGCATATGCATATTGCTTAATGTTTATTTTCACAGTTAGTCTGTATATACTGGGGTTAAGAAACATAGATCCTGACACGTTATAACATGACACCTGATACCTCTCATATAGTTGGTGGTGCCCGCTGTTACTGGTGTTGTTTCATTGGCCCCCTACAGACTATACTGTTCTCTTCTGAATTATTTTGAGGAGGTTTATTGCACAATTTGGCCAAATTTAGGTAAAGTGCACATGATTTAAGCATTACATTTAACATCTCATGAAGTTTTTTAAGTGCAAATTACTTATCGTCTAATTAAATACATGTGCTGCCTTGACATAGATCCTCAATGATCACTATGGTGGCAGATTTTACGTTTACACGTAACCACCCACTAGTGGAAGTGTTGTCAATTTAGACAGCTCATTTCTGTTTAGCTTTTTGTTTTAGCTCTGTGTGAACTACAATAAAACTGCATAGCTGAATCTGTGCTTATGCATTTGTCCAATCACGTTTCCTGACTCATTGATTCATGTGTTCTTTTATTAAGTGGTAACTTACTAACTTACATAGACTCTGGGTGACATATGGGAATGTGGTGAATGTGTTTAGATTACACTTACCGCTATTTTAGCGGAGCTTTAGAATTTTTTCTGAGCTATTTATAAATATAAAAAAAATATGTGCTGAAATCCCTGTCTATAATTTATAGCAATCTAATTGCGGTTGCTGTACTATCTCCCTTCTTTATATTGAATATCTAATATATAACTTGTAGGTAGGTAGCTCTGCAGCTGTTAGAAAATATACAAGTTAATAGTTTTATAGTTTTGCGGTTGTTATCTAACATATAACTTGTAGGTAGGTAGCTCAGCAGCACAGCAGTTAACTTCTTTTTTAAAAAAACTTTTACCTTTTTTTGCAAAACTTCTAATTGCAATCTGATAATTAATCTGCTAAAATACTTAAATGTATTAATGGTAAGCAACCGTAACAGCCGTCAACGGTCAACAAGTAGTATCAGCAACAGCGTATAAATAAGAATGCGAGGAGCACAGGTATAAGTGTGTAACAAAAATGTTTATTTAAACATGCGCTAATGAGTGAATAAACACACACAAAGCGGTTCGTCAATAATGAACCAAAAACAAACAGTGTGAGGGGGGGGGGGGGGAAAATAACCACCCCGGGGTTAAGACTGAACAGAGAAAAATCTGCTATATTTACAGACTGCAAGTGAACAGGTATACGCGTTTCAGCAGATTGCCTTACTCGTTACCTGATTAAAACAATGCCGTGTGCTCCTTAAAAAGAGAAGCAGTCCACTCCCATTGGCTAGAAGGGACCCACCCTTTTGCTATAGGCACCAATAGGAACAAATTTCGAAAATAGTGCACAGAAATTTCTACTGAACTCACGGTAAGGATATTAACTCCCAATGCACAAATGATACATAAACTTAAACATCAAAAGTAAAGATATCGACTTTTAGCTACAACCAAAATGTATATAAATGAACTATTAATAATATTAATGTCACTACTACATATTGCAATTTATAACAGTCATGCAATTGCTTGAATTTCTTGAAAATTGCCCAGATCCTCGATTTCCTGCAGCTCAAAATAGGACTTCTGCATCCATACATTCTGAAACATAGCATGATAATACAATAAGGTAAATAAAACATGCTATGAAAATAGTTGTTTCAACAATATAAGCAAAAATAGGTAAATGAGTGAAATACTATACATAACCAAAGTGTACATACACCATACAAATTATGAGTAAACATGCAAACTTTTACCTTTTTTTGCAAAACTTCTAATTGCAATCTGATAATTAATCTGCTAAAATACTTAAATGTATTAATGGTAAGCAACCGTAACAGCCGTCAACGGTCAACAAGTAGTATCAGCAACAGCACAGCAGTTAAATGCTTTTTTTTAAAAAAACAAAAACTTTTACCTTTTTTTGCAAAACTTCTAATTGCAATCTACTAATTAATTAATCTGCTAAAATACTTAAATGTATTAATGGTAAGAATAAGAAACCGTGACAGCTGTCAACGGTCACAACTAATATCAGCAGCACAGCAGTTAACTGCTTTGTTTTAAAAAAAATGTTTTTTTAACTTTTTTTGCAAAACTTCTAATTGCAATCTGATATAAAATCTGCTAAAAAATATTATTTTATTATTCCCAAATTACTCCACTAAAGAACTCTCTACCTAAATACTCTAATCTGACTGTCTGTATCTGTTTTTTCTAAGTAAAAATAAAAATGAACTTTTTTTTTTTTTCTCACACACACACTGTCCACTGACACTGTCTAATCTGTCTGTTCTCTCTCTGTCTCAACTTGTCAACAAGTGTAAAAGTTTAACAAACCAACTAATAAGCTGCAGGCCTGCAGCAAAATATTTTTTTAAGGCAAGATTCCTCGGACCTCCCTACCCTTCCCTATCTAATGATCTAACTAACTCTCTGCGAGTCACTAGTCACAGACTCAGTCAGGCAGCAGTAACCACTGTAGGACCTAGTAGTAGAATTCTCTTAGTAGTAGTCTTTATTCGTTTTAAAATTAAAACAGAAAAGAAGAGAGGCAAGTTGCACACAACACAGAGCTCTTAAACAAGGCTCCTATCCGCTCAACGGCTATCTCCTAAATGCGATTTTCGCGCCGTTGAGGGGGAGGAGCCTTGTGGGGGCCATCACGTGTACGTAACAGCGTATCAGAGGCGAGCTCAGGCAGACTGTGGGAGGAGGCAGAGCACAGGCTAAAGTGATTCGCACACTTCAGCCTGTGCGGTTAAGGCTCTATTACAGATGCCGGGCTGGGAGGAGCTACGCCTGCACAGTGATGCATAGAGATCATTGTGCATGATAGGGGCTCTCTGTATCGCACGTGCGAACAGGTTTAGGATAGGAGGTCAGGTGACCGTGGGCGTGATGGCGCGCAGCACACAAGAGACAGCAGCCGCAGTGCCTGGGCTGGTTGGGTCGGGACAAAATCAGGAGGAGGAGACTGATGCGGTGTGGGTCTGCCTGGTGGTGACGTCAGTGCAGCACTCTGCTCTGGAGTCTGGGCTCTGCTCTGTCGTCCGGCATCCGCCCGGTCCTAGCTCCCTTCCTGTTTACAGTTAAATAATATGTACATAAAAAATACATGATACACAGCCTGTCTGAGAGCCTGCCTGGTAACTTTACCTACATACACACTTGAGCAGAGATGGACTAGTAATGATGAAATGATTATTACACAATTATAATAATAATAATAATAAAAAATAAAATTATATATATTTTTTTGCTCTTTTTTTCTCATTTTTTTTTTCTCAATTTTTTTTTCCTCTTTGCCTCTCTTTGCCCCTGGGGGTTCACGTGCGATAGTGCATAAACGGAGGAGCCTACACTGTAAGTTACGCAGCAGAAATTAACCCGTATATAACACATATTGACACATAAATATATATGTATATAAGCAAATACATAGATATTTACTGGGAACACACAGTTCCCATAGACTGCAATGAAAAGGCACCCCACAGCCACCAACATTTTCAGCATTAAAAACTGCTTTGTCAAGTTATTTTATTAAAAAATAAAAATGCTACAATTTTTATTTTTTAATAAAATACACACTGCGGTTTTTTGGGGCCACTTGGGGCACTTTTGGAAAATTAACCAGATCTGATCTCCGGTTAATTTTCTGAGCACTGATTGCTACCTCGAGCTTGTGGTAGCAATAACCATCCACTTGTAATGGCAGGTTATTTATCGCATGCCTGCAAACGTTTGAATTGGCCCATTTGCGGGCGTACAATTAATTAGTGCTCCACTTGTAATCTATCCCTAATTGTTTTAAAAACAGTTAAGATTTGTGTGATTATATTATTCCGTAGCAACACCACAGAAATCTCTTGTAATTACAAGGTGTTTACTGTCTCTTTAAGGGTTCTAGTCTCATCAGAGGGGAGGTTGGAGTGTGTTACTTATATATATACCCTTTCTTCAAACCCAAAACTTCTCTTTTACATTTTAAATACCCTTTTCTGACCACCCGCACATCATATTACCACTTCAACAACAAAATCAACTCCATCATAAACTAAATAATCTATCAACATACTACTCCAACTTCCTCAACCATTCGCAAATGTCCAAAACCCACAAAGCCACAAATTCAGCTCTTTTGCCCCTGTTACTGATGAAGAAGTTTCTACCATTATATCTTCCTCTCACCTTCCCTCAATATCATTCCCTGACAACTACTGCCATCCCTCTTTCCTACACTTAATCCAATCCTCAGACATATTTTCAATCATTCCCTTAGCACTGCTAGATTTCCCTCATCCCTTAAACACGCACTAGCCAGAGCTATTCTCAGAAAAAACCTTCTCTTAATCCAACATCCCCATACAACTACCTTATTTCTCTACTTCCCCTTGCCTCAAAACTTCTGGAAATGCTCATATATACACGTTTATCACATTTCCTCACAATAAACTCCCTCCTTGATCCATTGCACTTTTGGTTTCACCCCCAACACTCCACAGAAGCACCAATCATTAAGGATATTAATTACAACAAAATTTAAAGGACACTTCTCTCTTAATCCTTCTTGATCTGTCTTCAATATTTTGATACTGCTGACCACTCTCTCTTGCTCCAAACCCTCCAGTCCTTCGGTATCTGTGACACAGCCCTCTAATGGTTTTCCTCCTACATATCTAACTGTACCTTTTTAATGTAGCCTCTGGTGCATCCTCTGCCCCTTTATTACTTTCTGATGGAGTACCACAGGTCTCTATCCTTAGTCACCTTCTATCCTCAATTTATATGTCATCCTTAAGTTCCTTAATAAAGTCCCATGGGTTTCAATATCATGTGTATGCTGATACCCAAATCTACCTAACTTGTGTCAATAACTGTCATTCTAATATTTCATCTTGGTCTTCTTACTACCTTAATCTAAATCTCTCTAAAACTGAGCTCATAAATTTCCCCCTTTCCTCCAAAATCACTATCTCCCAGCTCTCTCTATAACTATTGATAATAAAATAATTTCCCAGACACCGCATGCCTGATGTCTTGGGACCAAACTTGACTCAGATATTTCTTTAACTCCCCATATCCAGTCTTTGGAAAATTCCTGCCGTTTCTACCTTTAAAAAATCTTCAAAACTTAGCCACTTCCTCCCACAAGACACAACTAAAGTTTTAATCCACTCTCTCATCATTTCCCACCTTGACTATTGCAGCTCCATCCACTCTGGTCTTCCTAGATACCGTCTATCTCTTTTATAATCTATAATGAATGCCTCTGCAAAGATGATCTTCCATACATGCCACTCCTCCTCATCTGCTTAACCTCTCTGACAATCCCTTCACTGGCTTCTTCTAACCTCCAGAACAAAACACAAAATCCTGATTCTGACATTCAAGGCAATAACACTGCCCCCCCTATATCCTAGATCTTGTCTTCAGATACTTTCCCTCCTGTCCCCTTCTCTCTACTCATGACCTCCTCCTCTTCACTTCTCTTGTTATCTCCTCACATTCCCATCTACAAGACTTCTCCAGATGGGCTCCTATCTTTTGGAACTCTCTGCCTCGCTCCACAAAACTCTCTCCTAGTTTTCAAAGTTAGAAGAGCTCCTTAAAGACTCTACTGTTCAGGGATGCATACAATATACACTAACATTTTCTTACCTCAGTACCTCTCCTCCTTTATTATCCCCTTGAACCCCCTTAGCATGTAAGCTTATGAACCCAGCCATTTTGTAGATCACCTTCATAAGAGCTGATTTAAAACAGTGCAACTCTTGGCAGGGCCCTCTACCCATTTGTGTCCAATAATTGCTACATTGCATATAGCACTGTGAAATCTGTTCATTGTAATAATATGTATGTAAAGATATATAATGCATGTATATGTCTTTTTGTATTTCTGAAGCATTATAAATGAGGGAATAGTTAAATATTCACTTTTTGAAAATTTTGCTTTATGATAAGGTTATATCCCTCACAATGTTTTTATAAATGTATCTAATATACACATTCTAAGTTGTTTATTTGTTCATTTATTTTTGTTTTTAAAGGAGCATTGCTGCAACTGATCATGAACCAACAGATGCTCGGAAATCATTTCCGTGTTTTGATGAACCCAACAAAAAGGCAACTTATACCATAACTATTATTCATCAGAATGAATATCAAGCAATTTCCAATATGCCAATTGAGGTATGTTTTAAAGGAATATTCAGTATATAGTATGTGCTTTTGTCCAGTATCCACTATATCAGGCATTCTTTCAAACTGACCTTATTTTGGTATTTGGAAAAGTGACACATGAATCTCCAATTTTCAAAATAGACCAAATATTGCATTATTGAATATTTTGTACATATTGTGTGCAAATTACATTGGTTGTTTTGGGGTAGAGCAGAGTGGGCAGAGGTATGAAACCCATCATTGATGTGGTTACTTCTGCTGCATTGTGTCTAGAAATGACAACTATGGTCAGGGGTGAGGTATTTTGAATATTTCTCTCAAGTGAACATTGACAGAACTTATTTTTTTTATTAGAAATTAAAAAAGGGACAGTAAACTAAAAATTAAAGTTAAATAGATTGGGTGAGTATGTCATTTTTAACAAATTTCCTATTAACTTCTACTGTTAATTTTGCTTAGTACAGCTAGTACTGAGCATGTGCAACAGTTCCCAGTGTATACGTATATGAGTCTGTGATTGATATGATAAACTACTGGGAGTAGCTTCTCCCAGGGTCTACGGGCTTCCTGATGTTTTCTCTTTCTTCTTTCTTTTCTCTTTTTTTCTCTCTTCACTAGAATCTCCCTTAGTGAGGTATGCACCCACGTTGTCAGGGTACTAAGTTCAAGTTCCTCCTTTTGGGAGATATACCCATTCCCATTATAGGGTAGGTAAAAAAACGTTGAGCCTATTGACTGGTAAAAACATGGGGCATTATTCAAATATATCCCATGGGAGTCTACAGTCCCAATTTATGGTATATAACTTCTTTAATGGGGGGGTATCTGTATAAAACTCAGTTGCAGATTTAATTCTACTAGTCATTTAAACAACATACACATAAACATAAGAATGTGCTGTATCCATTCTATGCAGCTTCATATTACTTGATATGTATTTATGTATAGTATACAATATTACAATGACTGTCTCTTTTTTGTAACAATTTGATGGTTTTACATATATTTTTAAAATTATTGATACATGGTTAATTGATATTATTGATATATGGTTAACATGTGTTTGATTTGTAGCAGTATACAAGATGCACTCACTTGACTTTTACTCTTGCAGGTAGTAGGCTTTTAAATAGTTAGTGGGCGTAATTTGTGTTTTAATTGAATCTGCAGTACAGCCAATTAGAATTCTGCATTTGTTTTAAATACCTGTGTAAGGCACATCACTAACAGGCTATGACTATGGCTTGACAGCTGAAACGCGTAAGCCTTAGAGCTAAACACGCTACGAGAAAGTATTGGAGTTTCTATGCTGTTTTAAATGCATCAAATAAAGTTCTGGTTTTATGCATAAGAAAGGAGTGGATTGTTGCTTTCTTCAACTATTGGCTGATTACTGCTACATGATACAAGGGGCTGTCAAATTTTGAAATTTGTCAATAAAAGATAATGCAATAGCAGTATATTCTTTTTCTATGTACTTATTGGTTGTGCAGTTCTACTGTATTTAATTGTATTGTCCTTTTTAAAGACTAATCCTAGGTGAGCTCAGGAGTGTGCATGTGTCTTTAGCTATCTGGCAGCAGTGTTTGCAACA